>NW_027505508.1:0-175178 GCF_021521415.1 Bidens hawaiensis | reverse complement strand
TTGACGGTTTGCCGGGTTTCGCGGTTTTCGGTGTTTGGTTAGCCCTTCAAAAAGGTGAGGATACTTTTTCATCATGTGATCCTCGCGTTCCCATGTGAACTCCGGTCCACGTCTCGAGTTCCAACGAACCTTAACGATTGGAATTTTGCTGTGCTTGAGCGTTTTGGTTTCCCAATCCAAAACCTCGACTGGTTCCTCAATGAACCGTAACTGTTCATCAACTTGTAGTTCCTCCAAAGGGACTACTTGGGTTTCATCAGATAGGCATTTCTTCAAATTTGATACGTGGAATACATCGTGTACGCCACTGAGTTCTGTTGGTAGGTCCAGTCGGTACGCCACCGAACCAATGCGCTCAGTTATCCGGTACGGACCAACATATCGTGGGTTGAGTTTGTTTCGCTTACCAAAGCGAACCACACCTTTCCAAGGTGAGACTTTGAGTAACACCCGATCGTTCACTTGAAATTCGAGAGGTTTTCGGCGCTTGTCGGCGTAACTCTTTTGGCGATCCCGTGCTGCTGCCATGCGATTTCGGATTTGAACAATCTTTTCCGAGGTTTCGAGTACCAGTTCCGGACCAGTGATTTGGCTATCACCTACCTCTGCCCAGCAGAGTGGTGATCAACACTTCCGTCCGTACAGCGCTTCAAACGGCGCTGCCTTAATACTTGCGTGGTAGCTGTTATTATACGAAAACTCTACCAAGGGTAAGTGGGGTTCCCAACTTTTTCCGAAATCTAAGACGCATGCACGCAACATATCCTCCAGGGTCTGAATAGTCCGTTCACTTTGCCCATCCGTCTGAGGATGGTATGCTGTACTCATATCGAGACGGGTGCCCAGTGCGCTTTGCAGCGACTTCCAAAAGTGCGAGGTGAAACGAGAATCTCGATCGGAAATGATCGAGACAGGCACTCCGTGTCTAGACACCACTTCTTTCATGTATACTCGAGTCAGTCTTTCCATTTTGTCTGTTTCTTTAATCGCTAGGAAGTGTGCCGATTTAGTCAACCGGTCAACGATCACCCAGATGGTATCGCATCCCGTCGGTGTCTTAGGCAAACCCGTAATAAAGTCCATAGAGATGTGTTCCCATTTCCACATTGGGAGTTCTGGTTGTTGCAGTAGACCAGATGGTTTCTGGTATTCTATCTTGACTCTGGCACAAGTCAAACATTTGCTCACGTAGGTGGCAATGTCGGCTTTCATGTTCGGACCACCAATAAAGTGCCTTTAAATCATGATACATTTTATCTGAGCCAGGGTGGATAGAATATCGGGACTTGTGAGCTTCGTCCATCACTAGAGTTCTCAACTCTCCATATCGTGGAACCCAAATCCGGTTCTCAAAATATTGGACCCCGTCCGATCTGGTTTCAAGTTGCTTGCTCATGCCCCGCATGAGTTCCGATGGAAGATTATCATCTTTCAAAGCTTCCAGTTGCGCATCGCGAATCTGATCGGGTAAGCTGGCATGAATCGTGAGTTGCAATGCTCTCACCGTCTGGGTTTATCCGTTTCTTTTCTGCTGAGGGCGTCGGCCACCACATTGGCCTTGCCAGGGTGGTACTTGATGGCACAATCATAATCTTTAAGCAGCTCGACCCAACGACGCTGTCGCATGTTCAGCTCCTTCTGATCGTAGATATGATGGAGACTCTTGTGGTCGGTGCAAATGGTAAACTTGGTACTGTACAAGTAATGCCTCCATATCTTAAGAGCAAACACCACAGCTCCGAGTTCCAAATCATGGGTCGTGTAGTTTTTCTCGTGAACCCGTAGTTGTCTAGAGGCGTAGGCTATAACCTTCTCGAGTTGCATTAGCAAACAACCGAGACCTTGTATAGATGCGTCACAGTGCACCTCAAAATTTTCCGTTCCCTCGGGGAGGGCTAAAATAGAGGCGCTACAAAGCTTGGTTTTCAACAGTTGAAAAGCGGATTCTTGCGCGTCACCCCAATTGTACTTAGTGCCCTTGTGGGTCAAGGCGGTGAGGGGTTGAGCAATCTTTGAAAATCCCTCGATGAAACGCCGGTAGTAGCCGGCCAGTCCTAGGAATTGCCGCACCTCAGTCGGAGTCTTGGGTGCTTCCCAGTTTTTGATGGCCTCTACCTTACCGGGATCGACATGGATACCATTCTCGTTGATCACATGTCCTAAAAAGTGAACCTCACGAAGCCAAAATTCACATTTCGAGAGTTTAGCATATAGTTGTTCCTTCTTCAGTAGTTCCAGAATTATCCTTAAGTGCTCTTCGTGGTCAGTCTCGTTCATGGAGTAGACGAGAATATCATCAATGAAAACAATCACAAACTTGTCGAGGTACGCCTTGCATACTCGATTCATGAGATCCATAAATACGGCTGGTGCGTTGGTTAGGCCAAAAGGCATAACCGAAAACACGTAGTGACCATACCGTGTTCTGAAAGCCGTCTTTGAAATATCTTCTTCGCGCACTCTCAGCTGGTGGTAACCGGATCGTAGATCGATCTTCGAGTAGTAACTCGATCCCTGAAGCTGGTCAAACAAATCATCAATTCGGGGTAAAGGATAACGGTTCTTGACCGTCACCTTGTTCAACTCCCGGTAGTCGATGCACATTCGGAAAGTCCCGTCTTTCTTTCGGACAAACAAGACAGGGGCTCCCCATGGCGATGAGCTAGGTCGGATAAAACCTTTATCCAACAAATCTTGCAACTGAGTGGACAACTCCTGAAGTTCCGCCGGTGCGAGTCGATACGGGGCTCGTGCTATGGGTGCTGCACCGGGTGTCAACTCGATTTTAAATTCGACTTGACGAATAGGAGGGAGTCCGGGCAAATCCTCCGGGAAAACTTCCGGAAAGTCTCGCACAACCGGTATGTCTTCAATTCGTTTCTCCTCCGCGGGTTTCTCAACAATCTGCGCCAAAATTGCCGGATGACCCTTTTGTAGATACTTCTGTGCCTTCAAAAGGGAAATGACGCTGGTGGTCATGCCGCTTCTCTCGCCTCGGACCGAAATGATCTCGCCGGAAGGGGTGGTAATATGGACTATCTTATCATGGCATATAATCTCCGCTCGGTTCTCGGATAACCAGTCCATGCCGACAACGACATCGAAACTACTAAGCGTAAAAGGAATAAGGTCAATGTCAAAGACATGACCTGACAGTTTCAACTTACATCCCGCAAGTATATGAGTTGTTATTACAGTTTTACCGTTAGCTAATTCAACAGGAAACTTAGCGTCTAACGGGGTTGGAGTAAGGTTTAAAAGTTGGCTAAAAGCTTTTGACACAAAACTCCTATCAGCTCCAGTGTCAAACAAAATAGAAGCAAAACAATCGTTTACAGGGAACTTACCAGACACCACATGCGGATCATTGCGGGCTTGACCCGATCCAATCACAAACGCTCTTCCTTTGCCATTTCCTCCACCATTACTGCCACTTCCATTACCCCCATTATTGTCATTCTGTTTCAGCTTGGGGCAATCCTTCCGGAAATGACCTTCCTGTCCACATTCAAAACATCCCTTAGTCGTCATCGGTGGCTTAGGAGCACCCTTCGCCGCAAGGTCAACTCTACATTCCTTCGCTTGGTGACCTATCTTTCCGCATCTTTGACACTTGACACGGTCACACTGACCAACATGATGAAAGTTGCACCTGTTGCACTTTGGATATTTCCCAGCATATCCGCTCGAAACCTGCCCGCTACCGTTGTTGTTGTTGTTGTTGTTGTGATTCTGAGTGTTGAAACTCCGAGTAAATTCGGGCTTACGGTAGTGGTGTTGCGGTGGGAGGTTTGAGGATGAAGATCTGGTGTTGTCAAACTTTCTCTTCCCGCTATTCGGGTTGCTGTTGTTGTTACTGTTGCTGACGTGGTCATTACTCGGGTTGTCACGGGCTTTAACAGTCGAACCCCTCGGTGGTAACGCACCCTGGGTCACAGCCTGATCCGTCAGTTTGTGAGCCAAACGGATCGCTTGTTGGATCGTGGCTGGTCTGGAAGACGTCACCATACCCTGAATCTGTGGTGCTAACCCATCAATGTACATCTCTATTCTCTTGCTCGGCGGATCCACCATCCGCGGACACATTACAGCCAACTCGTGCGAACGAGTAGTGTAGGCTTCAATCTCCGAACCCACCATCTTCAACGACCAAAACTCCGACTCTAACTTCGAAATTTCCTCCCTCGGACAGTACTCCTCTCGCATCATGTTTTTGAACTCCTCCCAGTTCATCGCGTTAGCCAGTTCCAATCCAAGGATCTGGACGTTCGAATTCCACCAAGTGAGGGCGGAATCCTCAAGTGTCCCAGCAGCGAATTTGACCCTACTGGCAGGGGGGCAGTTACACATCTCAAAGGCCGACTCGGCCTTCTCAGCCCAACGCAGGAAGCCTATAGCTCCCTCAGTGCCCTTAAACGTACTGGGCTTGCAGTCAAGGTAGTTCTTGAAGGTACACGTTCCACTCGGACCTCCAGTTTGATTCTGAACGTGTGCGGCTAAAGCGGCCGCCACATGGTCATTCAGCAGAGTTTGGAGTTCAGCTGCAGTCATGCTGATGTTACCACGTCCTCGTCCAGCGTTTCTTCCGGCCATTTCCTAGAATCACAGTATAAAATGTTAAACATGAATTTTTCTTTCATATACAACACACCATACATGTAATAAAAGATAGGTAAGAGAAAAAAAAACATCACATCACAACCACATATTAGTCTAAATAAAACTCATGATTAAAACCATTGTATTCGCTACAAAGTATTTCCAATCAATCCTTAAAATCATAGAAAAATAATAGTTATGATGGAGACAACCCCTCCATCTAAGTATCATCATCACTAGATGTCGTCATCTGAGGACACTTCCGAATGTGCCTCCTCCTCAGCCGGTTCTTCCTCCGGTTCTTCTTCGGGTTCCTCCTCGGGATCTTCCTCGGGATCCTCCTCAGGTTCCTCTTCGGGATCTTCTTCAGGTTCTACTTCAGGCTCTGCCTCGGGCTCGGCCTCAGGCACTGCCTCAGGTTCTGCTGCGTTCTGAGCAAGTTGCATTTGTAGGTCATCGCAACGCTCGAGTGCTATCTCGGTTCGGGTTCTTGCTTCTTGGAGTTGCTCATGCAAGTCTATCATCTCGGCTTGCATCTTCATCATAACCTTCGTTTGTTGCTTACTAGTCTCCTGCATTTCTTTCATTGCCGCTGCCATGCGGGCAATCTCCTCCTGAGTCTCGGTTCCATCTTTAAACAGTCTGGAAACATTCTCTCTCGTGTAGCGCATGTAACCCACATCACGCTCCAAACAAGAAACGACAGCTGCGAGAACTCGCTCCACAGGTTCGGTTATGGGTGGTAGAGTGTTAGGGTAAGCAGGGTGGTTCGGGTGAGGCAATGGGGGAACTTGTTCACGGTAGACCATACGTCTGATCATGTTGGGGTACCAATCCCAGCTAACGTCGTTTTCATACAGGCCTCCGGATAGGCGGTACCTCTTCGGTGCAGGAGCTTCGAGTTCCGGGACTACACGGGGTGGCGAGGCAGTAGGTAACTGCGGTTCCTTCCCGTGAGCATGCGTCATCGAATCAGATGATGATGAGGGTGGCGTCGACATTCCTACAGGTAAGCCGTGTATATGCGCGCGTATGAGTGAAGGAGGTAAAGAAATAAGATTTCAAGACTACACAAACCTATGCAGTGCGTATCATTATAACTAATGGGTCGTCGCGGTTATAGTCTAGTATGCATGCAGCTTCTAGTTCGCTATAACCAATGGCTCTGATACCAATCTGTCACACCCTCAAAATCCACTAACGGAGTTTTACCGTCAGAGGGTGTGAACTGGCAGGATCGGAATCATTAGTTATAATCAAACCAAAGAAAAACGTTTAAATGAAAGTAAGTGCGGAAGCGTAAAACCTTAATTCAAAAGTTGCGTCACGCAGGACGACTTAAAACCAAATGTAACTGTTAAAATTAAGTTTGCAGAATAAAGATGTTTTCAATTAATGCATGCTCCTAAACCGCGCGCCCGCCTCGGCTACCTGAGAATAACATACTAAAAGTGTCAACACAAGGTTGGTGAGTTCACAAGTTAAATAAGATAAATCGTTTAGCGTTTTGCGTAACCTCGTTACGACGATTCAGTGTTTTGCGTAACCACGTTACGACGTTTAAGTGTTGCGTAACCACGTTACGACGTTTAAGTGTTGCGTAACCCCGTTACGACGTTTAAGTGTTGTGTAACCACGTTACAACGTTTAAGTGTTTTGCATTACCAGATAGTGTTATGTCAAATTATATATCGATAGGTAGCTAATCTATACAACAAGTATCGCTAAGTGGTTCGCGACCGAAGCTGACTGTTTATCAAGTGCCCGTCACCAGGTCAATCCAGACCATGGTAAGTGTTAGCCAAAATTACACCCACTCAACCTCCAGTTGAGCTTAACGTCGGGTGGGGTTTGTCAAACCCAGTAGTACTACTCAACAGTGACTCGCTATTCCAAATATTAACCGGTCCGATGTGTGGGACTTCAAATGTTACGTTTGCCGCTTAGCCTTTACAAGTGATATATAATTTATAACAAAATCTTAAATATGCGTTTATCTCAAAAAATATGTTTATCGGAGTATGTTATCTCCCCCAAGTGAAAAACGTTTGAAAACAGTTCAAAGAGCGGGGTAAGTGAAACTCACTGTTTGCGAAGAATATCCCGATCTAGATCACCAAGTGATGTGCGTCGTAGAAACTCTCTAGCGTTCTAAATAACAAAGAGATTTTCTAAGTATCGGTACGTTTAACGAGTCTCTAGACTCGGCACATAATACCTATGCACGTAACAGATTTCATGTTTCGTTTGTGAATTGTGTGTGACTTAAACAAGTACAATTGTGATACGATACATGAGTGAGCAATTACTTTCGTGTCACGTACTAATAACATACTTTACTAGCAATTATTCCCGTAAGGGCATTTTGGTCAACAAACAAAGATTAACTAACCATTATTCCCCATAAGGGCAATTTGGTCAATTCATGGCAATCAACTAACAACTATTCCCCGCAAGGGTATTTTGGTCAAAATACAACAATTATACAAAAACTATCATATTTCATGCATTCCTACACAACTCAGCAGCTAGTTTCGTTATGACAGAATTTCTACTTGAAAGATTGCACTAGTTCACCGATCATAACGTCTCAATTAATTCACCAAAAATTACCACAGAAGCATACATATCTTAGGTTTCCAGAACATATTTTATCTTATTTTTATTCCACATATTTTTCTTATAATGACCAAAACATTACAGCAAACTCATATCAGTCAGATTCATGTGCAACAGAATGTTATTTGCAATTCCCATTAAACAAAAAATCCAATAAATGCAAGACCACTTGGGTTTGGTTCCTAACTCAATGAGTCAACTTCCAGAAGTGGAACCAACCCAATTGGTCTCGTAGTTCATGAGATATAACATTTACAACATAACCTAACAGCAGGTCTAACAGCTCAGCTTTGCATCACGTTTTTGTAAAATCATAAAAGTATACTTCCACTTATCCAAAAATTACGAATTTATACTTTATGAAAACTAGACTCAACCTAGTTTACTGCAGTACCCACAATCTCAACCAATTTTCACGTTTACACTTCGTTACAGTCACTTGAACATCGTACATACATTCTGTCCAGATTCTGTTCACATCAAAACTCAACAATTTCACTAGCCATGGATCACAAATAAATCATATAACATGCTAGACACTAATACTACTATCCATGCAACTCAATTACACCATACATACAAGATTAGGGTTTGTGTTTTAACTCAAATCAAAGACAACAATCAATCAAGCAACAACATCAATACTAGTTATCAATCATCATGAATTCAACAACCACCATGTTAACTCATACATACATAAGAAAATCGGCTGCCTAGGGTTTTTGATTAACCCATTAAACATCAAAATCAAACAACAAGAAGATAAAGGATGATCAATTATACCTTCCTAGCACCTAGTTCTTGGATTAAACACTTGATTAAGGCTTGAATGTGTGTATGGAAGTGACGGCAGCCAAGGGTGGGGTGGGAGCTTGTTCCGATAGGGTTTTTGAAGAAAGAATAATAATAGGTTAGGGTTTAGTTAAGGATATATTTATAATTATACAAGTTACACTCTAGTCCCTAATCTTTCAAGTGTTACATCTCTAGCCTAAACTAGTTGGTTCTTGTTTCTTGTTTAACATTCCACATAACAATCAAGTAACACACATATATCTAACACATAATACTCACATAATTAGTGTTTTGACGTTTGTCGTTTATTTATCAATCGTTCGCGTCAACTCGTTTGCGTTTCGGTGCAAATCCCGAAAGACTACACATGTAGTAAGTGTTAAGCGTCATTTAAACCCTAGTTTAAATGTAATGAAGTGTGCGTTATAGATTCAACGATCTTAAAGTTTGAATTGATGGAGTTGAGTTAACGGGGTTAACCTGAAATTGACGATTGTCACACTTGTGCCATTCCTTTATCCAATAAATATCCACATCTTCCTTCAAACTTCTTTCTCAAAGAATCAATCTTTTTGGCCAGATCAGTTTCTCTTGCAAATTTTTCTTTTTCATCTTATGCAACTGCTTTTTTGGTGTTATTGTATGCTTCTCTAAGTTTTTCAAACTTGAAATGAGTCAAATCCTTTTCAGACTAGCCATACTTTCTCAGATAATCTCTATACTTCAGACTGTCTCTGTTCTTTTGTTGCATTTGTTTGTCAATGATCTCCCTTTATCTATTCAACTTTCTTTGCAGCTCATCATCATTCAAAGAGACTAGTTCTTCAAAACTGAATCCATGACCCATCAATTTGATTACCAATGGATTTTTCCTTTTAGCATCAATCAAACTCTATTGAATGTTTGCCCTTTAATATTCAGTCATTGTTACTTGTGGGGACACAACATCAACATTTTCATCAACTTTTTCCTGATTGTTGTCATCATCATCATCAGATTCATCCTCCTCCTCTGTTGTTTCATTTACAGCATCAATTTTAGGCTCATTGGGATTTGTAATATCAGTAAGTGGAATATCAGGAATTGCTTGAACTACTTCATCAGGCCTTAACAAAGTATTGATTCTTGTCATCCCATTTCCCCTTCTTTACTGATTCAGCTCCTCCATCCTGATCATAAACTTTTCTCATTCTTGAATAAAACTTCTCAAATCTGCTTACATTCTTATGGATTTTAGAAGCTTTTACCATCATCTCTTCAAATGTTTCTTCAGTTTGCCTCTCAGGTTCCTTTTGAGGTTGGCTTGATGATTGGGCAAACATACTTACAACAATAGCTAGGGAATTGTCAACTTCATCAGCTTTCTTCAAATTTATCAAGGTTTCTATCACCGCTTGATCATCAGCCTCTTCTTTATAAATAATTTTAGAAACATTGGCTTGATCATGAGAACCTCCTACTCTGCCAGTTCTGCTGGAGTTAAGGTTTGGGTAATAATCTCCCTTTCCCTTGTTTCTCTTACAACTTGTTCAAGTTTCTTTGCAGCAGCAGTTCTTTGATCATCTTCCTCCTCTTCCTCAAAATTCTCCTGAATAGGTTCATTCTCCTCCTCTTCTTCTTCAATAGTGGCTTTCCCCCTATCTAGTCTTCTATTCTTGTCACTTTCAGTTTCAGAGGGAAACTCATCAATATCTCTATCCAAATTTTCCATTTCCTCATCATGCTTTACCCTCTTGGAGCTTGTTTGATTAGCTTCAGGTTCTGTGAGTATTAGCTCCTCAGTAGCAGCAGCATCATCATTTATCACATCAGTTTGTACTTCAGTTTCCGTTACAACATCTGTCAACACATCAGTGGAAACATCAGTAGTAGCCACATTTTCATCAATGTTTATCTTTTCAACTCCATCCTCTGTCTCCTTTTCTCCTCTTACCTCATCATTATCTCTATTCACAACATTCAGCACCTCATCATTAACATCATAATTCTGCTCATCTCCCTCTGACTCATCAGCCTCATACTCATCCTCCTATATTGATCTTGGACCACTGTCCTCATAATCACTTTCATCATATGCATTAAGAATACAAGTCAAACCATTATTATCATTTGACTTCACACCAGCATCTTCCATCACAACATCGTTAGTACCAGCAGCATCAGTTGGCTCACTAATATTCTCCCCCTGTTTTGGGGCAGCTGAGGTCTTCTCAACCTCCAGCTCCAGGGTTTGAATCCTTGATTGTGCCAAGGCCAACTGAGCCTTCAACTCCTCATTTTCTTTTCTCAAATTGGCATTTTCACCTTTTAGATCAATGTTTTGACATATTAGGTTAAAGTTTCTTTGTAAGAGAAAGGCATTTGAGGGAGGGGTATCAGACTGGTTGGGATCAGGGACAGGGTTTGTTTGAGGTGGGGTTTGGTGTAATGGTTCAGTTTGGCTTAGGGTTAAGATGGGTGTGTGAGTGGGTGGAGATTAGGTGGTTTGGTCATTTGGTGGTGGAGAGAAGGGTGGTGTTTGTGATGGAGTTCCAAATGGTGTGGATGGTGGTGTTGGTATAATCTGAAACTCCCCCTAAGGTTGTACATTGTCATCAAAATTTGCATCACCCCTTCTGCATTGCCATCATCAGTAGCAGCATCACCATTATCATCTCCTGAATCATTATTCCCATCATCTCCTTCATCTGAATCATCATCCCCATCATCTCCTTCATCATCCTCACTCTCCTCTTCCTGTTGTTCTTCTGCCAAAATCTCATGCAAACGAGGAATTTTAATATCATTAACCATCAGCCATGGTAGATGTTCATACACTTCATCAGGATTGAATCTGCTTGTACTACTCAAAGTAGCAAGCCTCTTGTATGTATGTGGGTCTTGTAACACATGAGTGACTCCAGTAACAGCTTAACAGGCAATCCCTACAACTCTTGATTGAATATGATTTGTAAGAACCTGGGATAGGCTAAGAATTTGTCTTCGTTTCCCTTTTTCAAGTTGCTCACAAGACCTTCGAAAATCAATCTTGAGAAATTGAATGGGTATCAAAATAGAACAGCAACTGTGGCGTTTGCCAGATCCCGAATCGTAAGAGTCCATAAGCCTTTTCGAGAGCCAAAACCCTGAATGACGTGGTGTATTAAATATTTGTATATGTTGGGGAACATTCCCTTCTGGAATTTTCCGTCATGCACTGTCCCCTAATAACCCACAGCTTTAACAAACACCTTCAATAGTTGTTCTGTTGTAAGGTGAATCGGGTTAGGGTTATAATCATTCAACTGTAAGCACCTCCGAATCACGGCTTCAGTCACCCGTATCTCCTGGTTCGCAACTGTGGCATCTATTCTCTCCCATTCACATCATCAGAAAGCCTTGCAGACATCCAAAAGTCCAACGAATGATTCTTGTAGATCACTGGATTTTCCGTTAGAGCAAACCAGATGTTTGACCGTTGCAACCATCTTATTATAGAAGCCACTTCTTCGTTGTCAGGTGTTACTTGTAATAGAGCGCACATGTTGTGCTTATGCTCAAAAGGATATGTCGGTTGATCTTCATCCGCCATATCTAAAAAACATAATCAAACACATTCAAAGTAGAAATTAGTCCTAAAGCTCATAACTTTAAGTAATTTCAAGTTATAAATTTGAAGAAGAAAGACAGAAATGTCATTAAGAACCTGATCTTCGACAAGTTTATAACCTACACACAAAACAGAGATTTAGTAATCATGAATAATAAGAGCCCATTATCACATAATCATGGTCGGAAAACATATAATTAATGCTTACCGAGTTGGATTGTGAGGGCTGATAAAATAGGATTAGGATTATGATGAATACGATAAGTCGTTAGGTTTTTCAGATATGTTGAAAAACTTCTCTCACTCCCTCTTATATACCATTTGAAAGTGGGTTTTAAATACATTTTGTCGTGTAGTGAGTTAATAGCTGTCAAACAGTACTATTAACAATTTAAAATATTCTCATTTAAAGCTTTGTTCATTAAAGTCCATTTACCATACCTTACTCGGAAAAGTTCATCAATCAAACCTTGCTTGGAAAAGTTCATTTGAGTTTTAAAGGTTTGCTAGAGATGTTCCACTTTCTCAAAGCTTGCTCGATTTAGTCAATTTAGAATTACAAAAAGCAATTTTAAGTAAAATGAAGAAAGCTTACTTGAAATACAGGATTGCTTGAGAACTGAATCACAAGATAGATGATCAAGTATAAAATATCAAGTAGGCAAACTTGCTAGGAATCAATTAAGATTCTCAAGTAAATTTGTCGAACATACTTCTAATAACTAACCTTACCCGAATAACTCAACTTATCACAAACCTCACCCAAAAATAGTTCACAAATATTTAGTCAAGTATACTTTGATGCAAAGTATGCCCGAAAACCTTCAAGAGTGCAAAGTGTGCTAGAAAGGGCTTCTTAGCACAAAGTGTACTCGGAAAGTTAATTTGAGATTACCAAGTATATTAAGGGAACATTTGAAAATTCAAAGTGTGCCCGAAATAAGAAGTGTGCCCGGGAAACTAGGTCTGCCCGAAAACACTTGTAATTTCAAAGAATCATAAACACAAATAACACATAGCATGCTAGAAATGAGATTAAAACAAACACATGTGCTATAAAGTTCAAAATCACTAAAGCTTGCTAGAATATCACACCAAATCACAAAGCTTGTTATATTAACTTAAAACAACCTAACCCAGTTAGGTTTTCTAGAAAGCTTAGAAATCAACAAAGCTTGCTAGGGAACAGTGAAATAAATCATATCAACTAGTTTGCTAGAAACAGATGTACTTTCAAACAAACACTAAAGTATGCTCGAAAGTCCTAACTATATAAAGCTAGCTATAAGCATCATATTCAAACATACACAAATATCAAGCTTCCTCGGAAAGTAAGTAGAATAGTGAACTCTACCCGAAAAGTGTTAAGTACTTCAACGCATGCCCGAAATTAATAAACTTAGATAAACATCTAAGTGTGCCCGGAAAGGTTATAAATCATCAAACCTTACTCGAAATTACATAATCAACCTTTTGTAGGTAAAATGCAACACTTTTTGATTTAAACACAATATTAGTTAAATTTATCAATAAAGATCATTGTTTAAGAGCAAATGGTGCATTTAGAGATCAAACTTCAGTTATGTTTCTTTTCAAAACAATTTCTTTTCTTTTACTGAAAAGATCTCAAGAATGGGATCATACTGACTAAGTAGCTTTCTTAATACTTCATTCTCAGCATTATTATAACAACATAGACAGGTTAACAGCAGGTCTAGACTTAGCATGAATTTCATCTCTTTGGTGATATGATTAAATTTCAATTAATATGCATAATGCTCAATGGATAACACATATTGTTTTCTGATGCTCCATATCTATTATCAAGGCTTATTTGGCTTTCTCTAGATCACCGCAATTTGACTTTGACCCCTTGGATTTGGTCAAAATTTTAATGACATAACATATTTTATCAGATTTTTTTTAAAATTCACAAACACATGTGAGGTTGAACGTTGGACTTACAGGCCACGCAAGTCGGACTTATAGGCCTTTCATTCGGAATGTTTAAAGGACTTATATGATTGCCTCCACCCTTGTAGTTCTAGAATTAACCCTCATGTTTGTATTTTCTTTATAAACATTTGTGAACTCAAATCAACTTTTGGTTGATAAAGTATTTAAAAATCATGTAGTTCACAGTTGTTCTTTGTCATTCTTAAATCAGATATTTCCTTTGGTAACCAAATACCAACGGGCTTGTGTATGACTGGATAATCACTTTTCTGCCTATCATTTGGAAAGATTTATCTTGGAACATGCATAGACAACAATGTAACTCCACATAAGACATAGAAGTTTTTTTTATCACCTTAGATTTTACACATCATGGGAAAGCAACCATACATGTTAATGACTGTACTAAGTGCCCTTTTTAGCCTATTAAATCCATATGATTGGCTAAGTAGTCAATGTACTATCATTTCCCATATTAACACTGTTTTAAACTTTAGACACCCCAATATCTCTTATTTGACAGGTAAATGGCTATCTATTTGACCACAAGTGGTTAACAGGACCAAACATATATGTGAGTACATGTCCTTTCCAAACAGAGCTATTGACATAATTTTAAGTGAAAGAATAGAAAACAAGTTACAATTGCCCCAAATACTTTCAGTTTTCCAGATTAATGACTATCCTATCAATCTGAGAACAGATGACAGGACCAAACATATACAAGTATATGCCTTTCCAACTTGAGCAAATGACATATTTTTTTAGCAAAAGTAAATCTTTGAGAATTTTCATTGAAAATTTAATTTTAAGCTTCTACAAAGACTTGAACTGAATAGTATTATCATGTCTCTGCACCGTTAACAACTTGCTCTTGTATTTTCAAAAATAGTTTTTGTTCAAAAGTTTTTCTTGGCAATTTCAATTTAGCATAACCTTTTGACATAAAAACACATTTTGACACAAAAACAAGCATAACATACTCAAGTCATGATCATCAATTCAATAAAACAAGCAGACTTCATACCATTGCAGAGTCTAATTTATCCTAACATCATCATCAGATTAGATCATACACATATTCAAACAATCAATCATGACATCAGATAAGCATTTAATCAATTTAGGCAATTCAAACTACTTATCATAACATCCTATCAGTCAACTGATAAACAAACATAAGCATCAATGACACCTAATTTGCATAGATAATCACTTAAGCACATATCAGTCAACATCAAAAGGTATCATAATCAAGCACACAAACACAACATTCATTAGGACTGTAAGATGATCGTCAATTTGCGCAGTCAAGCACACATCCTCAATCAGACTTCATCAAAGTTGATCATCCCCAGGGCTTTCAGAAGAAAGTTAAACCTGGTTCTATCAAGTGGTTTGGTGAATAAGTCGGCCAAGTTATCACTTGTATCAACTCTTTTCATTTCAATCAAACCTCTTTCACTACAATCTCTTATGAAGTGATGTCTGATCTCAATGTGCTTAGTCTTAGAGTGTTGTACTGGATTTTTAACAGTATAATACGCAGCAGTATTATCAATAAAAATAGGGGTATTCAGAAAATTCAAACCATAGTCCAGCATCTAATTCTGAATCCAGAGAACTTGTGCACAGCAAGCAAATACAGCAATGTATCCAGCTTCTGCTGTTGAGATTGACACAGTGGTCTGCTTCTTGCATTGCCATGACACTAGCTTGTCTCCCAAGAATTGACATCCACCTGAGGTTGACTTCCTGCTCATGTTACACCCATCATAATCACTATCTGTGTAAGCAATCAAATCAAAAGACTGGTTCTTTGGATACCAAATCCCCAAGTCAGGTCTTCCCTTCAAATATCTAAAGATTCTCTTGACTGCATTCATGTGAGAAACTTTTGGACTTGACTGGAATCTTGCACAGACACACACAGCAAACATAATGTCAAGTGTTGTAGCAGTTAGGTACATCAGGGATCCAATTTTGGCTCAATATTCATGATCATCCACAGGCTCCCCCTTTTCATCAGCTATCATCTTTTCTTTTGTGTCCATTGGAGTTGAAGCTGTTTTGAATTCATGACATTTGAACTTATTCAAAATGCCCTGTACATATTTAGTCTGGTAGATGAAAATCCCATCTGCTTTCTGTTGAACTTGTAGTCCCATAAAGAAGTTCATTTCTCCTATAGAGCTTATAGTATTTGGATTTCATCACCTCTTCAAACTCAATACAAATTTGTTCATTGGTTGACCCAAAGATGATATCATCCACATAGACTTGTAACAACATCAAAGCTGATCATTTCCTTTTGTAGAAGAGTGTCTTGTCAATAGCTCCCCTTTGGAAACCATTTTCAAGTAGATGGTTTGACAACTCATCATACCATGCTCTTAGAGCTTGATGCAATCCATATAAGGCTTTGTTTAACTTATACACCCTCTTAGGATACACTGGGTCCTCAAAACCTGGTGGTTGAGTTACATACACCTCTTCTTCAATCTTTCCATTTAGGAATGCAGATTTGACATCAAGTTAGAATACCTTGATATTCTTTGAGGCAGCATAAGCTAGAAAAATTCTTATGGCTTCTAGTCTTGCAACAGGTGCAAAGACTTCCTCAAAATCAATCTTCTAAGCATCCAAGTGCAACAAGTCTGGCTTTATCCTTAATCACAATACCCCTCTCATCTCTCTTAATTCTGAAAACCCATTTAGTACCAATTGCATATCTATTTCTTGGCCTGTCCACAAGCTCCCAAACATGTAGATCTTTGAACTGTGCCAACTCCTCTTGCATTGCTTCTACCCAGCTGTTGTCCTTTAGAGCTTGAACAATGTTATTTGGTTCTATCTTGGACTGAAAGCATGAGTACAAACAGATGTTTGCAGACTCAGAATGACTTCTTGTAACTCTTTCATATATATCTCCAATGATATTTTCAGAAGGATGTTTCTTTTCAACATAAGGGGTTTGAACAATCACATCTGCAGACACAGTAGTTTCAAGATTTGATTCATTGAGATCTGGTTCCTCAATGATCAATTCAGTTTCAGCATCATGAAACTCTGGTGCTTCTTCATTATTCTGTCTTGAGGTGGATGCACCATTGTTTCCCAAATTCAATCTTTCAAACAGATCTTGAAACCTTGTTGTTGAAACAGTTTCCTCATCACTTGTTTGGTTGCTTGGGTCTCCCTCATTTTGAACTTGATCATTTTGCACTTCTTGATTGTCTTGATGAATACTTACATGATCTTGTTCTGGACTTTGATTTTTCTCTTGATCAGTTTCTTGAAATAGCTCAACATTTGCACTTTAGGGATCCTATATAAATGGATATTCAGTTTCTTTACTTGCAACCTTCTTCCACAACTTTTCCAAGTCCAATGTTTTCTTACTTTTCTCTTCCATTACACTGGTCTTGTAGAATGAATCATCAAAGTCTTCAAGATAAATCTTGAATGACTTGATCAATTTTTCAAGATCAAACAGCCATGCTGCACCATCAACTGTGTTGAACTGATTCTCATTAAATATTATGTCAGATGATTCAATGACACTCAAATGGTCTTTCGCATATACCATGTAGGCTTTTGAGTGTGTAGAGTAACCAACAAAGAAACTATCCAAGGATTTAGCTTGAAACTTGTTTAAATAGTCCTTGGTGTTCAAGAGTGAACATTTGCATCCAAAAGGCTTGAGAAACTTGATATAGGGTTTTCTATTGAAGAAGATTTCATATGGGGTCTTGTTGTGCCTTTTGTTGATTAGTACCATGTTCTGAACATAGCAGGCTGTGTTAATGGCTTCTGCCCAAAAAGTGACAGGCAGAAAAGCATCAGCCAATATGGTTATTGCAGCCTCAATGAGTGTCATGTTTCTTCTTTCTACAACACCATTCTGTTCAAGAGTTCTAGGAGCTGAGAATTGTAGAAGTATTCCTTTTTCTGCACAAAATTCTTCGATTACTCCATTTTTGAACTCAGAACCATTTTCACTTCTCATCACTTTAGCCCTTTTATCCAGTTGATTCTCAATCCTGGTTACACAGCCTTTAATCAACTCTGCAGTCTTATCTTTTGTACTCAGGAAATAGACCCAAGTATATCTTGAATAATCATCAATGATCACTAGACAATATCTTTTTCTTCCTATGCTTGGGACACTCACAGGATCAAAAAAATCCAAGTGAAGCAATTCAAGCACTTGATCAATTGAGTTGATGAGTTTTGTCTTATGAGAAGACTTGTGCTGCTTGCCTTTTTGGCATGTAGGTACAATTATCATCCAATCTGAACTCTCTTGTAGGTAAACCAATTACATGATCACCCTTCACTAGATTATTCATGTTCTTTAGATTAACATGACACAATTTCCTATGCCACAATTTTGACTCACTTTCAGTGGCTTTGGAAACAAAACATGTACCACCTCTTGAAACAGATTCTTTCATGTTGAGCTCATATAAGTTGTCATTTCTTTGGGCCATCATCATGATCATATCAGGTGGGATCACAAATTCACGTCTTAGAATGAAACAATGTGAGTCATCAAAACCAACTTTATAACCCTTATCACGCATCTGTGATATGCTCAACAGGTTATATTGTAGAACTTCAACATAAAACACATTGTCAAATGAGACTTTCGCATTTTTCAAAATTCCATTTCCAACTATCTTTCCTCCATTCTCATCACTGCCAAAAGCCACTAGACCTTCAAACTTCTCTTCATAATTGACAAGTGACCTCTTGTCACAAGTCATGTGCCTAGAACATCCACTATCCATGTACCATACTTCATTCAGTGGAGTGGACTGTTCCTGCACAAATTAAAGAAGTTGATTAGTTGAGTGATGAAGTGCAAGCTATCTCAACTTTCAAATCATCAGATCCGGTAGCAGCATTAGGTGTGAGTGTTATGGGTTCAGGATCTTCATGAGTCAACTCAAGATTGTCTGAATTATAAGTTTCATAACCACGTTCTCTTGGAGTTTTCACAAATGATGTTGGACATGGGCAATCATCCAATACAGTGACACGTTCTTGGACATCATAGTCAATTGGTCTTGGATAAACTTTCACTTCAGAATTCTTCTCCTCCTTAACTTCAACCTTAGGTTTCCAAAGAAATTCTTGAGGTTCATAACCATGTTTTAATAGAAACTTTTCGTCACAAGTCAGTTCAGTTGGTTTTTTTCTTGAAAAGACACCTTTGTTTCTTTTCTTTTCACTGCTTGGTGAACCTTGAGAATCATCAGACTTGACTGATTTTGTGTCTTGATTGGGGATAATTCTCAATGGTTAAAAATTCTTCTTGACAGCCTTTCAGACTTCTTAGGAGATTTGCTTCTTCTGACTGGTTCGGTCACATGTTTCTTTCCCTTCACTTCAGCTTTCTTATCCTTCTTAGTCTCTACTGTAGCTTTCAAAACATCTTCACTCATGGTCTCTTTTCCACACATTTTTCCTTTTCCCAAGTATTCATCATATTTCTTTTTATAAAGCACAAAGTCTTGTCCAAACTTTGTCTCATTGGGAACATAAAAAGGCTTATAGTTGAATCTATCATTACAAGAATCAGTGTGGTGACCATATTCATCACATTTCTTGCACCAAACTTTTCCCTTGTATTTTTCATGATCACTTCCGTTTTTGAACCTCTCACTTGGTCTAGGTGGTTTCAAACCAAGTGTCTTCTAAGTCTTCAGACCATCAAAGTCAATTGAGAAAGGAACAAACTATTCAATCTTGATATCTTGTCTTTCAATCTTGCTTTTAACAAAAATAATTTTCTGCATATTCAAACGTTCTTCATCTAGGCTTCCTTAATGCCTTGACTGCCTCTTTTCATATTCTTCCATATTCTCAATTTCCCCAATATCAAACACCTCATGACTAGAGAAAACTGGGTAAACTGGGATAAAGTTTTTAACATCAACTATTTCAATTACCTTCTTCTTGTTGTTGTTTCTTATCCTTTCCAATACAGCCTTGCTTGGTGGCCTTACTACATTGTAGCTCACCTTTTTCTTCTCACATATATCAAAAGAAACCTGTTCTCTCTTCATTCTTTCATTTTGTTTCTTCATCTTTGGTGTTACTAGTGGGTATAATGGAAGCTTGTCTATGGATTCTGGTTTCTTCACTCTATAGCCTCTTTCAGCAGCCCCTATTTCTTCATCTGTGATATGATCACTTAAGTCAATTAAGTCATCTGCATTCAGATCATCATAATCAAAATCATCTTTAGAGACTTGCACTCCTATTGACTTGTCTTCTCTTTCTTCTTTCTTTACTACAAATTCTCCTTCTTCATTCACCTCAACATTCTTGTAAAGATCAACAAATTCTTCTTTGTCTTGAAATACATCTCTGAATTGTTGTAGATATGCATCCCTCTTTTCTTTGTCAACTTTGGGCATAAAGTTGTTGTTGAATGGTGGTGGAACTTCTTTGTAATTGTCTTCCTCTTTTACATGGTTCATGATACCACTAATGTTTCCTGTGGAAACCAAGTTCTTCAGAAATTCATTTTCAACTTGCAATTTTGTGTTATACACCTTCTCTTCAACAATAATCTTCTTCAATCCATCTATCTCAGTGATGGACATTGAATCTAGACTGGTTTCCATGGTGACTTGAGCTACCACCAACAAATGATTTAGGTGTATCAACACCATGTTCGGTTGGTTCTTCTATGATAGGAATATGCTGTTGATTTTTGGTAGACAGGTTTCCCATAGGTGCAATTTGAGCATTGGGGTCACTTGAAAACATGGCTTCTCTTCTTTGATCATTTCATTTTCGATCATTTCTATTTCAGCAGCCTGAAGGAAGCAAACTACATCATCCACCTTTAATTGATCAAAGTTTGGCTTTTGAATGATGAACTTGCAGGCAGTGTACCATTCCTTCGGCATTGAATTGAGAAACTTGGTGTTCAAATCAAAATCGGTCATCACATAATCTGTTGTTCTCATTTCATTCACGATTGCTAGAAATCTTTCTAGAATTGACATCAATCTTTCTCCATCCTTGTACTTGAATCTCTTTAGCTGTTGCTTGAGTCTTTGTTTCTTAATGTTTTTCAGCTTGGTGTTACCTTCATACATCTCAAGGATTGCATCATACATAGCCATAGTTGTGGTGTGATGTGCAACCTTGGTTAAGATCTCCCAAGACAGTCCTAGCTTGATCATAGTTAAGGCCCTGTCGTCTACTTTCTTCATTCTATCATGCACAGTAGAAGTAGAACCTGCACCATCAGCTGCTTGTGGACCATTTTTGATTGAACTCCACATGTCTACATCGTTGTAGCACACATCAGCCTCGAATAAGACTTTCCATTTGGTGAAATTATCCTGTCCATAAAGTCTGGGAATCTTATTAGTAGAAACCTCTTGTTCTTCGTAACCAGACATTTTGGTATTTTTGAAAATCACAATTAGTTAATCAGTAAAAGCAGAGTCAAAAATCAGGTTTTGAAAATAATCAGATCTGAGAATCGGATCTTCAGATCTGATATATCTGGTTCGATTATCGCAAGATTAATAAGTAAATATGCAAGATATAATCAAGATAAGTATAAAAAGACACCGGTAATTTGTAGATCTGGACGGAAATGAATAAGAGAGCAGCTGACGTCACTCTTCAATGAAACAGTGTTCTGCATACGTTATCGTTCTTCTTCAGATCTTCAAATAGCAACAAATTCTTCACCCAAATCAGCAACGAACAAGCTCTGATACCACTTGTCGGTCCTTAAATAACCACTCACACTCACACTCACAATCAATTCATAACTCACACAATGAATGTGTCGACAAGAGAGTTAATGGCAGTTGATATTTTGAGAAAGAAAACTGTTTGTTAACGGCGGAATCGAAAACAAACAGTGTTGTTGCTAAAGGATTTAATGAAATGTAACTAATACAGAAAAATAACTCGAAAGATTTCCATTCATATAAATAATCATACATATGATAATCAATTTAGGGTTTCTTGTTTGGAAAGTTATATCTGTACAATCCTAGGACAGCCGTCATACTCAGAAATATTCATTCAGAGAAAAATGGCTAATCCGTGTCTTTTTCCTCTGATCTGCCGTAGGTGTGCCCTAAAATATTCTATTTATAGGCCTGCCACTACCTAACAGTTGTCCCATCTTCTAGAAACCCTAAATAAATAATACATATTCAAATTACATATTCATAACTATACTAAGTGTAAAAACAGGTCTTCCGGGTAGACTTTGTAATACTTGTCTTCACCGAGTAGGCTTTGTGCCTTTTGTCTTCTACGGGTAGACCTGGTAACCTTGAAGTGTGCTCGGAAATAGTTCTCCTGGTAGACTTTACTTGAAGTATTTTCATAAGAAAATACTCACCTAGAAGACTTCAATCTTCTTGATCATATCAAACTTTGCCCGACATGACCTTACGAGCAACCTTGTTCTTCATTGATCCTTTCAACTCCTTGCTAGGGAATAGCTTATTAGCAAAGCAAAGTGTGCTTGGAAACACTATAGCCTGCTTGAGTTGAACCCTGCCCGACGTAACGAGATATTTCAATACTCTCATCAAGCGTGCTCGGACCACTGTTTTATTAATGAATACCTTTTCCAATCACTTGGCTTCATGAGCTTGGTTAGCCAATAGCCTACTCGGAGGTAAACCTTGCTTGGCTATGAAGAACAATCTTGCTAGACATAGTGAACCCTGCTCGGATATACACTAAAGAAGAATTCTAGAAGATAACCTTGCTCGATGGACAAAATACCTTGCTAGGGTAAGTAAACCTTGCCTGGGAGTCCAAGTGTGCTCGGATTCCATATTTAGCGATATCAAGGAGATTGAGAAGATTCCAATCTTCCTTATAATTCTCTTAGGTCAAATCTTTGACTCAACAATTAACTCCCTAATATGTAGAAAGAAAATATTATCAAATAAATCGTGTCTATACACAAGAATGCTTATATGCAAAGGAAAAGATATAGTAAAATTTAACAAAATACAAGAAAGTATGTTAATAAATCATCATCTATAGAAAGATGAACTAAAATGAATGATGAATTAAACAAAGCATGTTTATTCAAAGAAAATCAATTATCCGAACATTAAAAGTTCAAGAGAAATAAATGGAAAGAATCTGTAAAAATTATGAAGCAAGGGATTACGAAAAACAAGTATGAAAATCTTGAAAGTTATCAAGAATGAGTAAGCTAAAAAGGATAGAATGTCATGAAGATTTCGGCAAAAGAAATTTGATAGATTGAATCCGAGAAATATCTAGTTAACATTTAGAAAACTGAAGGTAAGGTAAGTAATTAAACACAATTGGCTACTGTGTTTAGAGATTTACAATTACTTACGACATTGTAAACTTACTATCCAAAGGCATAGAATTAACAAAAGAGATATACTACAACACTCGAAAGTATTAGTAAAAAGTCAAACAAGATAACTATAGAAGGAGGTTATCTATTCTTATCAAATCACGGAAATATAGTTAAAAAGAAAAAAAAAGAAGATTGCATAATTATATAAAAGAATAAATGTAAAACAAGATGGTATAGAATTAGAACATCTACTTAAGATAGTAGATCCAAGTAATTGTTAAAGATAAAACCATTAAGATTTTATTACCCAAAAACGAAAAAAAAAGATCTGGAGAATTAGAATATTAGAGTTTTAGAAGTTTAAAACTCTAAGTAAACGTAGACAAATCAAAACTAAGAAAACCTCAAGAGTAAGTGATCAACAAAAAAAATCAAATCTTTGTAGAGAAATGTTATGATACAATCAGTTTGTTAAAATTAAGAGAGATGACGAAATCCTTATACTCGAAAATCAAAATTTGATACCGATAATGGAAAGCTATACGAGACGATAATAAACAAAGCTCATAAGTACAAAATACACTCAAAAAGTGATAAAACATACCACAAACCTAAAATCAAATTATTAGTAGAAGAACATGAACAAGATATCACTTCATACGTAATGAAAGATCAAATTCATTTACAAGTCAAAATCGAGCACAAGAAAACTTTGGATTACTTTAAACAACCCAAACTCCCCATGTAGAAATAAGTAAATATAACCATGAACTGTATTAAGAAACTTCCCAAGAATTCTGCCAAAACAATACAAGATAGGTTATTGTTGATAGACTAACAAAGTTTGCCAGAATTTCTCCCAATGAGCGATTCGTACTTGATGGATAGATTAGCATGAAATTATGTTAACAACATCGTGTTCCTACACGGTGTGCCACTATTCATAATCTCCAATCAAGACAATCTAATTACGTCCCATTTATGAGATACTTTCCAACAAACGTTATGAACTCGATTGAACTTTAGCATTGTCTATCATCCCCAAATAGATGGGCAAAATGAAAAGAATAATCTAAACGTACGAGGTTATACTCCGCTAAAGAATAAAAGATTTAAGTGGAAGTTGGATAATTATATTCCCTAATAGAACTCTTGAATAATAATTACCATGCAAACATTTGAGCCACACCTTATGATACGTTATATGAACATAAAAGCCAAATGCACGTTTATTGGTCTGAAACAAGGGATAACCGAATGTCTAGACCCGAAATAGTCCACGATTGTAGGACCATTCATAATATTCGAGCAAATCAGTACTATTGCATACCATCTTCGACTACCCAAAGAAACGAAAGGGATATACGATATATTCCGCGTCTTTAATTTGCGTAAATATCTAGCCAAAGAAACCTTCCAAAGAAACCTTTATCAATGTAATTAAAAGAGGTAGAAATAAACAAAAAACAAAAATTCTCAGAACAAAAAAATTCAAATCAAAGATTCGAAAACAAATAAAGAAAAAGAAACGAGCGTTGAAATAAGTTGAAGTAAAAAGAGACTCACGACAAGGCCCCGAGTATACTTGGAAACTCGAATCCGAAATGAAAAAGAAATACCCCCCACTCGTTCTAGAAAGAAACAATCTCGAGGACGAGATTTATTTCAAGGTGGGGAGGATGTAACATCACGAAAATATCGGGTCAAGAAAACAAAGTTCAAAAAGATAAAGGACCTAAAATGACAAGTTTTAAAATTAGAAATCAAAAATGAAAATTCTGTCTCCAGGCCTGATCGCGATAAGCGACGGTCATAGACCGAACGTCATCGCGTGTCGCTATGACGAGGTCTGACACGGTGACACGTGTCACCATGTGTCATAAAGCCATGACAATGTGACACTGTCATGCCACATGTCACAATGTGGCATAAAGCTCGCCACGTGTCACCATGTGGCACCGCGTCTGCCACGTGGCGCCACGTGTCAAACCTACCTTTGACTCACCATGCCTACATCGTGATACGCGATGGCATGATCAAGGACCATCACGTATCCCGATGGGTCCCGGGAAAGAGTCTAAAAATAGCAGCAATGGGTGCTTCATTTTTCACACACAACTCTCACACTACTTTCTCTCTCTACAATACACACTCTCTAACATCTCTCTAAAAATACCTTGATAAACGTGTACCGACCACCTCGTTTTCCTTGATCATAAAACCCCTACATCTTACCTCGTAATCCATACCAGTAAACCAGCGATAACCCGACATACCAACATTTCCGCCTCAAAATACGTGTCGACCCGAGATGACCCGACGACCCGCCCCGGCGTGCCTTGATTTGTGTGCCAAGGAGGTGTTGATCAAGATTCTCGATATACGTGCAAGTGTCGAAGTGCTTCCCATGAGTTTAGAAAATAATAAGCCAAACAATGTAGGCATAATGCCCAAATAAAATATTAATAAAATTATAAAGGCTTAGACCCTAGTCAAGAGTATAGTCAATGCCTCGAAAATATACAAAGGAAAGGAATTATATAAAGAGAAAGATATAAATATAATTATCATTATTTAAATTAATTTTAAATAATAATAAAAAGAGAAAGAATAAAGACACAATAAAATAATCTTTATTAATAAATAAAGATAAAAGTGTTAATTAAAGATACTTTAAATAACAATAAGTAAATAAGTATATATATATATTGTTTATTTTATTAATATAAACTAAATAATATATATATATATATATGTATATGTATACGTGTTGAAAAACGTAGATTTTAGAAAAGAAAACATGACGGACTAAAGGTTCGAATATGAGAATAGGAGATATATGATTTGGACTATTGGTTCAAACATATTATAAAAGAAAAGGAAAAGATAAAGTAGAAAATAGTTATAGTTGATAATATTTTTTAAGTTATTATTCTTAAGTAATAAGAGAAGAAAAGGATATGTTTCTTAATGAAGAAGAAACGTAGAGTTTAAGAAAAAGAAAAACAAGTTAAACTAGAAGTTTATCTTGTAAATGAAAAGAAAAGTAAATATATTAAAAGAAAGAGTTTTAACTTGAAAAAGAAAAGAAAGAAATATCATTTTAAACTAAAGGTTTAAAATAAAGAAAAGATGTTATGAACTAAAGGTTCATAAAGAAATTAAAATCGAGGCAAATATTTTACAAAAGAGATTAGAGGTCTTAAGCCGGATTGTATATCCGACTAACAAAAAGTTATACTCGTACTATAGGTGCGAGATAACAAAGAAGAGGGAAAGACCCTCGGACAGTGTATTGAAGCTGATCCAAAAGAAAAGGTTATACGCGTACTAAAGGTGCAAGATAGCAACGGGAAAGACCCTCGGACGGTGTATTGACGCCGATCCAAATCAAAAGGTGAATACGCCCCAACTTTACAAACTTGTTTTCAAACGAGTCAACGTGTTAAATGAAAAAGGTTTACATGAGCCTAAGTGTCTCTAAAACATTTATAAACAAGGGTATAAACACTGGCCTCAGGCTATCATGTACATTTGTCTGGATCCTTACATATGTGATGGGCACATCACACCTGGTCACAATTACGCTCGCCTGCTAGGAGTATGACCTTGTGTATACGTATAGGCACTCAACTAGTTGAACGCTGCGGTGTTTGCTGAGGGAACCGAGTGTAGAGACTTGAGTTTATGAATTGTGTTGTTTTAACTTGATTATTCCTAAGCCACGTTGGGCCGGGACCTACGTAGTCTCGAGGGGTGGTTAAGTAAAAGAAAATATTTTTAGCGTCACCGTATTCACCAGCATATCGCTAACGTATTTTTTTTAACATTTCAGGAAATTATAGTATCAAGAAAAGGAGTCATTCAAGAAGTGGATGTTCGCAATGTAGAGATTGCTCATTGATTTAAATTATTGAAAGAATGTAAAAAATATGCTTTGTAAAAATCAAACGAGTTTTATAAATAAAACACTTGGGAATTATTATCCGATACGCTTTCTAAATAAACTAAATAATCTTATTTATAAATAAAGGTTTACAATTAAATTGTTATTTCAAAAATATATTAATATTTATTATAAATTAAAAGACTTCCCTGAGAAGCTTTTTCAAACAAAAGAAATTATATTTTATTAAATAATGGTTTTCAAAAGTAATAAAAGTCTTCCGCTAAAAAAAACTCTGATACATTTACAAAACCGGTACCAACTATTAGTCACACGCCTAGGCCGTAAGTCGGGGTATGACAGTTTTAGTGCTATGCTACTTTGTTTCCACTCATATAACTTCTGAGTATAATATCTCTCCACTTTAAACACCCTGATATGATTCCAAATCCATTTTATGGACACTTTAAAACTTAAAGATTCAAAACATATAGAAAGAGGAGAGATCGTACCGAGTAATACTCTGATAAACTGTGTTATTAGAATAACTAACACTGACCACTTATAATCTGACCCGTAATCCTTCATATGTGTTCTTGTGTGTAGCATAATAATAATAATAACAATAATAATAATAATAATATGTAGGATCGGGCTTAAAACACATATTACCCCAGAAGCAGCAGCACATGTTGTAGCAGAACAAACAGTTGTAAATTGGGGACTGCTAGTTTCTGTCATGATCCACTGGTTACTCACATGCTGCTTTAGGGGTTGTTTGTTTTTCCTCAAAAGCTCTTCCATACCACTTTTCTCTTCGCCGTGCAGAACACGCGCAGAGGTTTTGGTCTGCAGTGTGTTCGTTTTCCCGAAGAGATTTTATTAATAAACCTCTCTGCGCCCTCTTCTCCTAGAAGTGTTGTTCCCACCTCTTCCCACCTCTTCAGTCTTATTTTTTTCATCAGACCCTTCTCCTCTCAAACCCTCCTCTCAAACCCTAGCCAAGCTCCACCATCTCTTCTCTTTCTCTTCGCCTCCTCCACCTCCACCCCCACCCCCACTGTCGGCCGCCTTCCTCCACTCCGGCCACCCTCCTCCACCGCGGCCACCCTCCTCCACCGTCGGCCACCCTGAACAGCCGTCGTATCTCTCTCTTTCTCCACCTTAGATCCGCGAATCTCTCCCTCTCCACCATAGGTTTGCTTCTCTCTTTCCCTCTCATGCTAATATCTATTACCTTTTGTTTGATTTTCATATGTGATTTTGTTAGATTGTTAAAGTTTTAGATTGAATGATTTTGTTAGTTTTTTGTTAACTTTTTTAGATTATTAGATTGTTAAAGATTATTGTTAGACTTTGATAGTTTTTTGTTAACTTTGTTAGATTATGTTACATTGTTAAAGTTTTAATTTTTGTTAATTGTTAAAGTTTTTTATTAATTTGGTTAGATTGTTATTTGTTTGTAGAAAGTTTAGGTTTGTTGAATATTGTTAATAGTTTTTTGTTGAACAAAGTTTGTAGTTTTTTGTTAATTGTTAAAGGTTTTTGTTTGTTTTGTTAGATTGTTATTAGTTTGTAGAAAGTTTAGGTTTGTTGAATATTGTTATTAGTTTTTTGTTGAATAAAGTTTATAGTTTTTTGTTAATTGTTAAAGGTTTTTGTTAGTTTTGTTAGATTGTTATTAGTTTGTAGAAAGTTTAGGTTTGTTGAATATTGTTATTAGTTGTTGTTGAATAAAGTTTGCAGTTTTTTGTTAATTGTTAAAGGTTTTTTGTTAGATTGTTATTAGTTTGTAGAAAGTTTAGGTTTGTTGAATATTGTTATTAGTTGTTGTTGAATAAAGTTTGTAGTTTTTTGTTAATTAGTTTTTTGTTAGGTTCGATAAATTGTTGTTTTAATAGAATTGTTGTTTCTTATTAGTTGATCATAAAAATGGGAGAGAAACAACAATGGTCGAATGAGCAAATAAAATGTTTATTAGAAACTTGCATTGAAGATATGAACACCGTGGGTAAAAAAGGGTTGAGTTTGCACAAAGACTCATGGGCTAAGGTAATAAGTGTTCTTAAGGAAAAGTTTGGGTTGGATTTGTGTCAAAGACAAGTGAAAAAATCTTATGATAATCTTAAAGCCAAATACATAGGATGGGTGTATTTGAAAAATAAAACCGGCAACATATACAACCCTCAAACAAATACCTTTACCTTAACGAACGAGGAATGGGAAGAATTTAAGAAGGTATGTTCATATATTTCTTTATTTTTTAACATCTACCTCTACCTTAAGGTCCACCCCTAGTTTTTTAACATCATCCTCTTGTAATCGGCTCCAATCGGTCCAACCAATGATGATTATGGACAACATTTTTGTCGACACAGAAGATGATGCCAGCACTAATCCTACTACCGGGCCTACTACCGAGCCTACTACCGAGCCTACTCCCGAGCCTACCCCCAAAAGGGCTAAAACCTCAAAATCATCATCATCTGTCACTTTTGAGGATTTAGCACTTGACATGTGAAATGCTTTGCGACATTTGACTAGAGAAAAACCTCAAAAAAACGCCCAGTAGTTACAACAGTTGTTGAATGTTCTGAGAAGTTAAATTTGGTTGGGTTAGAGCCGAGAGACCCTCTATATTTGGTTGCTTTTCATATATTTGGAATGTCCACGGATATGAGAGAGGCGTGGATGGCATTGCCAAATATTCCCGACGTGTTAAAAGGGTGGATCGAGATGACGGCTAAAAATTTAGGACTTATGAAGTAGTTTTTGTTTTGTTGAAAACTATTTGCTTTTGGTGTATGTTTTTTTTGTTTTGTTGAAAACGTTATTTGTTTTTAGTTATGTTGAAAACATTCTATGCTTTTTAGCTATGTGACATGGTTGTTTATGCTTTATGATAATGGTTGCTTTTTTATTACTATGTGACATGGTTGTCTATGTTTTATTAACATGTTCATAATGAATAACGATGAGAAAATACTTCTAGTAGTTGTTATGTACTTGTATATCCGCTTTTTTTGGAAGAGGGGTTTGAAACGAAAGCGAGACAATGATTCGGCAATGACGGGACATAAATAAACGTTAGAGTTATTGCAAGGAAATCCCAAACAATGCATTGAATTGCTACGCATGTCCCGTGAATCATTTGTCCGACTATGTGCAAATTTTAGAACAAATTATTCGTTAAAGGATAGTAAACGTGTTTCGGTTGAGGAAAAGATGGCTATGTGTTTTATGATAATCGGCCATAATCAACGTTATGTGGTTATCAAGCGTAGATTTCAACACTCAAAACAAACAATCCATAAATTCTTTCATGAAGTGTTGGATAAAATGATGCTTTTCGCCAAAGATATGATAGTACCAACTTCTTTCAATCCGAATCGAAACATTTCGGGACATAACAAGAGGCTACGAAAGATTTTTAAAGGAGCGGTTGGTGCACTAGATGGGACCTTGAAACATGTTGTTGTTCCTACTAGGCAACAAGATTTATATAGAGGAAGGGGAAAGGGTGATTGTTATCAAAACGTATTAGCAATTTGTGATTTTAACATGATTTTCACTTTTCTTGTGGCCGGATGGGAAAGGGGTAGCACATGATTCTAGAATATTATCAGAGGCATTTTCAGATCCACATGCGCCATTCCCATTTCCACCATCGGGTATTTTTATTGTTTGTTAATTATTTATATGTTAGTTTAATATTGTAATCAATTGTAAATATTTACAGATAAATACTATCTTTGTGACGCCGCCTATGCACACATACGAGGATTTATGGCTCCATATCGTAATGTGAGGTATTGGCTTGGAGATTTTCGTCGGAGACGTGCGTTAACCAATAAAGAAAAATTTAATCATGCACATGCAAAACTTCGAAACGTCATTGAGCGTGCTTATGGTGTCTTGAAAGCAAGATTCCCTATATTAAAGAGGATGACACCATTTCCATTGGAAACACAAAGGAACGTTACCGTTGCATGTTTCGCGCTACATAATTTTATTAGGAAACAGGGTTTGGACAATGAGTTGTTTACACAATACGATCAACCCGGTGTGTCGCTCGGAAATAGTCGTGGGAAAATTGATGCTGATGAAGACGAGGTTGAAGCACTTGACACTGCATCAGATCGGGAATATATGACTCAGTTACGAGATGAAATTATTGAGCAGTTAATGCAAAGTACGGAATAAATTATTTAAAAAATGTTTGTGGTATTATGAATATTATTTCAGTGTTGTTGACTATTATTTAAATTTGGATGTTGAAGACCTTTTTTATTTATATTTCAGTTTATTTAAATTTCAGTTTATTTAAATTTCAGCTTATTTTAGCAGTCTGCAGATGTTAAAAAAACAAACAGTCTTCTTGTTGCAGACTGCAGAGTTTTGGTCCATCTCTTCTGCTACAGATGTTGGCAGATGTGGTTTCGCAGACTTCTGACATTTTACCTCTGAAAAACAAACAGCACCTTAGCTTCTCAACCATTGGTTGTCGCAACTCCAGATCCTTCAAAGCTCTTCCATGACCTGCTTTGTATTTGGATTCTAGTATTTGTTTCGAGTTTAAAATCATTAAAGCTGAACATGTATGTATCATCAACAATACTAGTAGCATAGCCACATAAAAGATTGCGGTCAACCAATTGTAATAAATCCAAACACTATAATAATTATGTCTATAATTAGTAATCGCGCCAGTTTCTAACTGAACGCAACCATTCACAACCAAGTTAATTACTAGAATACCTAAAGCTATGATGTTTGTGAGAAGCTCCTTAGTGTCCATAGTTGCTAAAGAAGGTAATAAATTAGCCATCATGATGCACATAAATGCCATGCTTCCAAGTTTTGCAGCCTGGTCCACATGATTTGGCATTGAGTTATTTAGATCCGTGGGCAGCTTCATTGCAACAACTATGATAGTGAGTGAAGCAACATTCATGGTAAAATATTTACATGGAAACCACAACGTTTTGTTTATCAAATCGTGTAATAGATCAGCCGCCATTGCTAGGATGCAGAAAACAAAAGCTATTTCAAGTATATTCCAATCCACATCATAGGTTTCCTGAACTTGTTTTGCATCTCTGTTTGGGATATTGACTTCCACACGAACTGGAAATCCATATGGAATGTTGGTGCAAGAGGCTAGAACCTTCTGAAGTTGGAAATATGTGGCCAGAAAGGAGAGATCCATAATTATATTCCCTCCAAGGAAATGGCTTTTCAAACCAAATCAAAAGCTTATAATCTGCTATAAAATCCGAAACAATTTAGAAGGATGAAGCTAGGTAAGGCCTTAAGATATATTTGGTTTAATTGTTGTATGGGCGTCCTAATGAAATTTCCAGCCACTTTCCACCAAATTCAATGGGAGTTTAATAAGCAAATCCAAGACCAATGTTAGGTGGTTGATAAGGTACCTAATCCATTCTTCAAATTATATGAGTGATTCTCTATTTTTTAGAATAGTTAAAAGTGGTTGTGAGAGAAGGAGAAAGAAAATGTTAATGTTCATGGTTTGTTAAGTAATTTATATTATTTATATTTATGTTTTATTATTATTTTCATGTTAGGGAGTGGTATGCTATTTTTGTTTAGTTGGGGGTGTCTTTTTTAATTAGAATTCTATTTAGTTAAGTTTGATTTGGAATGAAGATCAGAATATTTTGAGATAATATTTCTTCCTCTATTTTGGTTTCTTCTTCTTCAATCTTACTAACCGTATTATAGGTATCAAAGCTTTTTCCAGGCGATCTTTATCGGATTCACAACCACTGAGATGACTAACACTCGCAATCAATAGGTTGAGAAGTAAATCAAGGATCACGAAAAAGCCATATCCGAACTCCAAGCAACCCTAGCCGCCATGATGAACCAACAAGAACAAATCTTGAAGGCGATTAATGGTTCCGTTATCGGTGATGTCCGCAACACTGATGCAGATGCACGAGTCAATTATCGGCAGATGCGAGTGGGTAAGGTCGATTTCCCCAAGTTTAACGCGGATAACGTTGACGGCTGGATTCATCGTTGTGAACACTTCTTCATCATCGATGAGACTCCAGATAATGAGAAACTCAGATGTGCGGTTATACATCTCGAAGGGGATGCTATCGAGTGGCATAAAGCCTTTATGAAAATCCTCAGGGGTTCCGTAGCAGATATGCCATGGGCAGACTATGTGAAGGCTATTTCGGCACGCTTCTCTAATGCCATGTTTGAAGATGCAATGGAAGAAATAGCATTTGTGGTTCAGATTATTGATGACATCGATGGCCTACATGACTATAATTCAGGTTCCGATCGCTTGCTTAACAAGGTTACGATTGGTGAACCATATGCCGTTAGCCTATATGTGAAAGGTTTGAAGCCAGGAATAAAAGGGCCGGTAAAGATGTTGAAGCCCCAAACGTTACATGAGGCGTATGGGTTAGCGAGACTTCAACCTATCATCAACACGAGCTTGATGAATCGACTTAAAGATGTGAAGGATGGTTCACAACGCGAAGATGCCAAAATTACCCCTCCTATAAATGCTTCAGAACTTCCCTTGTTGCCAGATCCAACAACAGGAGTCACCTAGCCATCGATTTATAAACCGAAAAATGTCAACTCGAAGCGCTTAACGAGTGAGGAAATTGACTTAAAAAGGTCAAAGGGGGAATGCTTTTGGTGTTATGAAAAGTTCGTCCCGGGGCATAAATGCAAGAAGAAACAACTTTTTGTGATTCATGTTGAAGCCGATGAGAACCTCGAACAAGATGATTGCGGCTGATGCTTGAGTTGAAGGGCTTACTTTTTTAGGGCAAAAAGTAGGTTAACGGAGGAGTATTGTTACGTAATTTATATTTGTGACACTCATCAATTTCATGTTAACTCCGTTAATCCGAACTCCGTTAATTCAAACTTAAGATCACACGAACTGTAACGCATATCTCATTACATTTAAATTAGGATTTAAATGACGCATAACAATCACTACACAAGTAGTCTTTCGGAATTTCACCGAAACACACACGATTCGACTCAAACCGTTTGTGAACAAACAATAAGTATCATAAAGAAGTTGATAGTTATGTGCTACGTTTATGTGCTACTTGGTGTTTACTTGCATAATGTTAATTCATGTGTAAAATAAACTAACTTGTGCTAGAAATTGATTAACTAGAAGATTAGGGGGTTAAGTGTAATATATTAATATTATAATCAGGTTATTACACAACCCTAATCCCCCTCCCTCCCGCATACGATCGATCTCCCCCCCCCCCTCCCTCTCTTGGCGACTGTAGGCTACACACACATACAATCTCTTTTCAAGCTTGTTTTGAAGGATTCAAGGTGCTAGATAGGTAATTAACATCTCATTTAATCATTCCATGTGTTTAATTAGGCCATTGAAGGTGTTAATTAAAACCCTAAATCTTGAAAGTGATGTTGAAGATGAGTTAGGGTTTAATTATGTGTTTGTTGATGATTACTAGTGAATTGATAACTAGTTGTGTTGTTATTGATGGTTAATTATATGTTTCTTGAAATTGAACTTAGAATTAAAACCCTAATTGTGTATGTAAAGTGAAATTGAGATGCATGGTTGGTGGATTATGCATCTAGAGGGTTGTATGTATGAGTTATAGTGCATAGTTTAGTTGTATGTTGAGTTTTGATGAAAACTGATGCTGGACAGATTCTTGAATTCGTTTTCAAATGTCTGTAACTCGATGTTAATGTTATGTTTTGATGTGATTGTTGATTCTATAATATACTAGAATCGAGTCTAGTTTCTGAAAAGTCCAAGTTTGTAATTTTTGGACGTGTAAAAGTTAGTTTTTATTATTTTACAAAACTGTTGTGCAAGGCTGATTCGGGAGACCTGCTGTTAGGCTGTTTTGCGACTAAGATATCTCATAAACTACAAGACCAAATGGGTTGGTTCTACTTCTGAAAGTTAATATTTTGAGTTAATAATCTAACTCAATTGGTCTTGCATTAATTGGATTTTTCCTTTAACGGGAATAACAAATAACATTCTGTTGCGCATGATAATGATTTCTGTGTGTTTGCTGTGATGTTTTGATCATTGTGATAAAACCATAGATGACAAAAATATAATAAAACTATTCTTAGAAACCTAACTCACGTGTGTTTCTGTGATGATTTTTGGTGATTTATTTGACATGTTAGGATTTATTAAATAGAGTAATCTTGTCGAGTGAAAATCTGTCAGGACAATTTAGCTGCTGAATTACTTGAACTATCATGAAAAGTGCATAACTAACCGATGATTGCTATGTTTTGACTAAAATTCCCTTGTGGGGGATATTTGCTAGTAATGAACGATGTTAATACTTGACACTTAAGTACTTGTTCACATGTGTAACTTATCACCAATGTGTTTATCGAGTCGCACTTATTTCACAAACGAAACACGAAACGCATCTCATGCATAAGTTGTATGTGTAGAGTCTAGGGACTCACTCGTAGTTCAATACTTAGAAAATCTCGTTTTTGTTTTTAGAACACTAGTGAGGATTTTCTATGACGCATACCTTTCTCGGATCTTTTATTGATTATCTTCGCAAACAGTGAGTTTCACGTCCCCTTTTTACTCTTTTTAAACGCTTTTATTTGGGGGAGATAACATACTCCAACGCCGTAGATTTTGTTTAGTTTTTATATATCACTTGTAAGGCTAAGTGGCAAACAAACCAACTAAAGTCCTTCATAACATCGAACCGATTAATATTTGGATAATAGCGAGTCACTGTTGAGTAGTACTACTGGGTTTGACAAACCCCACCCAACTCTAAACTCGACTGTAGGTCGAGTGGGTGTAATATTGGCTAACACATTACCATGGTCGTGGTTGACATGGTGGCAAGGCAATTGATAAACAATCAGCTTCGGTGTCGAACACTTAGTAATGCATGCTTGATAGGTTAGCTACCTATTGATATATAATTGAGTTAACACTATCTGGTAACGCAAAACGTAACGCAAACGCAAATGCTTTATTTATTTAAACTTGTGAACTCACCAACCCCGTGTTGACACTTTTAGTATGTTATTCTCAGGTAGCCGAAGCGGGCGCGCGGTATAGGAACATGCATTCGCTAAACACCATCGCTTGAAAACTTCTTTTAATTTTTATTTTAATAACTTGGGTTTTTAAGTCGTGTTGTGTGGCGCAAACTTTTTGGTTTACAATTTACGCTTCCGCATTTTATTTAAGGCTTAATGTCTTATTGGTTTGAAAACTTTAAACATGGTGTTTGATTATAACTAATGATTCTGATCCTGTTAGTTCACACCCTCTGACGGTAAAACTCCGTTAGTGGATTTTAAGGGTGTGACAATATTATTTATATTTATGTTTTATTATTTTCATGTTAGGGAGTGGTATGCTATTTAGTTGGGGTGTCTATTGTAATTGGAATTCTGTTTAGTTACGTTTGATTTGGAATGAAGATCAGAATGTTTTGAGATAATATTTCCTCCTCTATTTTGGTTTCTTCTTCTCCAATCTTTCTAACCGCATCATAGTTAAAGTTGAAGAAACACACTGTTCACCTCTATAATTTTTTAATGTTTTTTTAAAGTGGTTGTGAGTGAATGAGAGAAAAAGTAATAATAAAGGTATAAAAAAATATTATTTAATTGAAAATTAGAAAGAAAAGTTTATGTTTTTAGTGTAATTATAAAAATGGAGACGGATAATGAATTGTGAATGCTCTTAATGATCCATATCATTATATGTCTATTACATTGTATTGTCCATTCGATCACCACACAAACAAACCCTTATACTTTGAAACAAGAAAAAGAAAACCAAGTCATGATGGGCACTTTTAAAACTAGCATTGGGTCATCTAAAACTAGAACTAAAGAGCGGAAAGAAAAGAAAACATTTTCATTTCTTTCCTTTCCTTTCTTTTCTCTTTCCTTTCTTTTATTTTACTTTCCTTTCCTACCAACCAATTCCTTTCAATTTGGAAAGAAAGATTTTACACTACAAATGTCTCCACTTTCCTTTCCTTTCATCCCTTAAATGAAACTCGGGAACACACCTTTTATTCTTTTATTCCTTAAGTGAAACTCGGGAACACAACACTTCCTTTCTTTCCATCCCTTTTCTTTCCTTTCCTCCCTTAAGTTGAACTCACGAAGATGGAAACATGCTAGTGATGGCCATTTTCATAAAACACATTCCGACCCAAATTTGTTATAACCTAAACTAAAGAAGCACTTTTAAAACATGTTCTAACCCATTTTTCCCATCTTTAGCCGTTATTATTAATCAACACATTGAAAATTTGAGACAAGATACTGTTTAAATCAAACTCTTCTAAACTTGTAAATACAACCAAATTGAAATCAAATCAAAAATTCAAAACAAAGGTACACCAACCACGTATTTTCAGAAACAAAAGTAGAAACCAGTTCCAAATATGATCAACAAACATCAAAACCATATCCAGGTATGGTAAGATATTTGACCGGGTTCTCGGTTATTTTCAGGTTTCAAATAGGGTCAAGTTTTACCAGGATTGGTGGAACCAATTCCACCGCCTCCAATCAATTTCAGGTACAATTACAAGAAGAAATCCAATCAAAAAACACTTTCAACTGAGACAAAATGATAATCTTGTGTAAAACAAAATATATAACTTTGAAAAGAGATATACGTACATACTTCATTGTAAGATTACATTTTCATAACATTAGTTGCAGATGGTATCATCCAATTTAAGTATTGAAAATTCGAAACAATAACCCGCAACTTAAATTCGATTAAAATATTCAGCAGAATACAATAATATCATCGATTGAAATATGTAACATAAACCCTAAGCCCTCTCTCCTCTGATCCTCCTGGCCAACTGCATGTCCTTGGGCATAATCGTAACTCTCTTGGCATGAATGGCACACAGATTCGTATCTTCAAACAAGCCTACAAGGTAAGCCTCCGAGGCCTCCTGAAGAGCCGCCACCGCACTGCTCTGAAACCTGAGATCCGTCTTGAAGTCCTGGGCGATCTCTCTCACCAGCCTCTGAAACGGAAGCTTACGGATCAGCAACTCAGTACTCTTCTGGTACTTCCGGATCTCTCTCAGCGCCACCGTCCCTGGCCTGAATCTGTGAGGCTTCTTCACTCCTCCCGTCGCCGGTGCTGATTTCCGGGCTGCTTTTGTCGCCAGTTGCTTCCTCGGAGCCTTTCCGCCGGTGGACTTGCGAGCGGTTTGCTTGGTTCTTGCCATGATTTAGAGATGGGTTTTTTGTAATTTTTGTTAGATTGTTTGGATGATGTGAGATTGTTGATTGGGGGATTTGGTATTTATTAGGGTTTGTGAATGTGAAGGGTTTGAATATTTTGGGAGAATATGAGCGGTAGAGGAGATGGATCGTTGGATTATCAAGTGAAAATTGGACGGTTAAGATTGCTGGTTAGGAGACTATCCGGATAGCTATCCGCGTTTTTGTTCTTGGACCAATTAGATGTAAGAGAGAGTTTGACCATGAACCTTTTCTTTTATATGTTTTTATTATTTTGTTTAAAAATAATTAAACTTTAAGTTCGGTGTAGGATTTAGGATTTAATAAACATATGAATATGAATAACGCATAATTGGGAAAAAAAATTATTAAACGGGGTGAGGTAGAAAAGTATTTAACAAAATAGGTGTTTATAAGATCATGTATAATTAAACTAGACATCCTCAGACATTGTATGTTATGTGGCGTTCAGTATGAATTTTCACATTTTGCTGAAAACAAATGTAGTGGTAAAATGTCAATAACTTTCCTACAATCATTAACTATCCCGCCCCCTTCTCTCGCCCTCTCTCTCTCACAAAACGCCGGTTCACCAACGTTGTCTTCACAATGTTCAACTCCAAAAGGCTACCAAAACGCCACTGGAGTGGGATACCCGGCGTTTTGGCCTTAAAACACCACTCACAATGTTCCCATACGTTTGGCCAGGGTGGAGGGTGTGGAACCTTAAGGGTACCCAAAGTACACTCCGACTAATCATGCGTTGTCGCATCATTTTTACTCTAAATTACACTGGACTATCCTAAGGGTTGGCAACACATCCGTTAACTACCCTGAATATTTTAATTTTTAATAAAAATAACTAACAAATTATAAATTTAAAAACTAAAAAAAATAAAAAATGATACATTATAAATTTAAAAATACATATGATTAAACAGTAATTTATTCAATAAAAAATAAAAGTTTTATTCTTAACCCCATCGGGTTTTTTACTTTTGTTATGACTTCAAATGTGTCGTTAACACGAGCTTTAATTGTCCAACATATGTCACCATTTCAAACACACATGGTGCTTTGTAAGATCGTTGGATCCTCCCTCTAAAACAAAATAGTTCTAAACTTGTGGCCAAAAACCCAACGTTCATCGCTCCATGGGTTCCATGTCTTCAGAAACATAGTCTCACGTCTTAGCTAACGCTACTTCTTCTTCATGGCTCTATCTTCGAGATGTAATCGGCTGGGGATTTGGTTGCTTCATATATAAAGGTTGGTTTTAAGAGAAATTGATAAAATGGTTGAAGAATAGTGTGTACAAATTGGTTAAGTGTGTTTGGTTATTTATAAAGAAGAAGAAAAAAAATTAAAACTAGTCGTTAAACGGCTAGTCAAGGAGAACCTTTCACGAGGGATACTACTGTTTGAAACTGCCCTCCGGGGTATTTTTAAAGGGGCTAGCGGCGGTGTACCCCATAAGGGTTACTACCCCTCGACCGGTACCCGAGCTCCACATCTTCCACTCTAAAAATATTTACTATTCTAAGTGACGCTAGATGTAGAATTTTAAGTTTGCTTGCTTGGAGTCTTGGACCAATTTTGTTGTTAAATTAACGTGTTATTGTTTGTTATTCGCAGTGTTTTAAAATCCGGTTCAAAACAGCCGGTTAAACCGGATTTCGCACAGGAGGCCGGTATTTTGAGTCCGATATTTTTGACCGGTTTGCTAGAATGTCGTACCGACGGTTTTTGTCTAAAATATCGGTTTTTACGGGCAAACCGGTTCTATGTCCGAGAATTTTTTTTATATTTGCGGTTCATATTTTTTCAAAATTACTTTTAACCCAACAATTAACATTCAAACGTGTAAACTTAAGACTATTTTTTTAAAACTTGAGTGCTTTTGCATTATGTATTTAATATGAATTAACTTTTAAATATTTTTTGTTAAAGAATCATTTAGTTTTGGGTTATTTTTATATTGAAGTTACATTTATAGAAAATTATAAGGTAAACTATTCAACCGGTTGAACCTTCCGATATAACCCGGTTCAACCGGTTGTACCATTTTTAGCTCAATCTGGTACAAGTAAAATATCGGTTTTTAAAACATTGGTTATTCGTAAGTGAATGTTGTAGGTAATTAAAGTTTTTTTTAACTAAATTGTTATTTTGGTATATATGTTTTAGGTGCTATGACCCATTCAATCTAAAATGTAAATTTATGGTGATTTAGCCCTTTATATATAACTTTGGTTGCGATTTTTACTTGAAAGACGACTTGGGTTATTTTTTTATTTTAGCCACCGCTTCTTTCAGCTGACTCATTTGTTTGTCTGTTGTTGCGATGGCCTTATATACAATCTCTGTCTTTCTTGCACTCTTTGTGACTATCTAAAACCAATGTCATTAACGCATCCAACTTGGTACTTACTTCATTTGTAGTTGAGGATCCACTTTGTCTAAACCACCACCACCCCCCACCCCAACACCCCGATTATACCCACTCTCTCTATAAGTTACTTTCTCTCTCTACCTCGGTTTGCGTGTCGAACATCGTTATGCGTGCCACCGACCCGACAATCATCACCTCGTAATCCGTACCTAATACCCGGTGTTTTTCTCGAAGTGCGTGCCACCCAAAAGTAGCTGACGTTCCGCCTCGAAGTACGCGCACGACCCGGCGACACCTACACGCTGCCTCGATTTGTGTGCCAAGAAAGGTGGATCAAGAACGCCTCGATAAAACGTGCGTGTAGAGTAGAAGTGCTGCCCGTATAAACTTATGAATATCTAACTCTGAATACCGTGCGAGGTAAGGGGTTCTGCCTGAGTTATTATTTTATTATTGTAAATGGCTTAGACCATAGTCGAGGGTATAGCCCGAACCTTGATTACGACTAAAATTAATATAACTTTTCTTAAGCGAAGGTTATAGTCAAAATAGTATTTCTTTATGACTAAGAAATATAATACAAGAGATTATAGTTATGAAATTAATGTTTCTTCTTGAAGAAGAAACTCAGTATAAACGTTTCTTCTTGAAGAAGAAACGTAGCATATAATTGGTAAATGAAGAAAAGGACTAAAGGTCCACATGTTTTAAATAAACAAATGATTTTATCAAGGTTAAAAGCTATGCGAAATAGACTAAAGGTCTAAAGCTAGATCGCTGATCTAGTTATTTATACAAAATGTTATTCTCGTTCTATAGGTCCGAGGTAACAAAACGAGAAGAATAATTAGAAAACAGGAATCGGTAAAAGAAACTGATTATAAACTGAAAAGGTGAATACGCCCCAAACCTTTTATACTGAGTCAGAATGTTTGCATAGGATTTACGAATCCTTAAAACTTTGTGTACAGTAATAAGAAACGGCCACTCTGATTAAGAGTATACATGTGTCTGGATTCAAACATACAAAGTGACTCGGCATTTCCCCGAGGCCATGCATATCATCAACATGCCTATGAAGGTCTACGGGACTGTTCAGAGAAATGATATTGTATATATAATTAATTATACATGGTACTTAGGGTAATTTGATCCCATTATAGTTGGGTGCCTAATGAGTAGTCACAAATGTATTATTATTGGTTTCACAAAGGTATTGAAAAAGAGATTTTAGAGTCAGCGTTATTCACCAACTTTGTGCTGACGTATTTTCCCACCCATGTTACAGGGAAACAAGAAAGGTTAGAACAGACAAGCAAGAAGGAATAGAAGATTGGAGTTATAGTCATTAGATGATATCTGATGGCTCAGATATTTTATTTGAAAATATTATAAAAGAGTTATGTTTTATAAAGAAATGTATTTGAAATACCAAGCGGGTATTTAAACCCGAGATTTTAATAAGTTTTCAATATAAATATTTTAAAGACTTCCGCTATAAACCGCAACTCTGATTTATTTACAAAACAGGTACCAACTTGTGGTCACACTCTGTGACATCCATCAATTTTAGGTTAACTCTGTTAACTCAACTCCGTCAATTCAAACTTAAAGATCATTGAATCTATAACGCACACCTCATTACATTTAAACTAGGGTTTAAATGACGCTTGACACTTACTACATGTGTAGTCTTTCGGGAATTGCACCGAAACGCAAACGAGTTGACGCAAACAATTGGTGAATAAACGAAAAACGTCAAAACAATAATTATGTGATAATTATGTGTTAGACATATGTGATACTTAATTATATCATGTGTGATGCTAGACAAGAAACAAGAACTAGTTAATTAAGCTAGAAAAGTAACAATTAAAAGTTGAGAGACTAAAGTGTAACATCTTGTTATTATTAATATTAACCTAGAACCCTAATCTCTTTCTCTCCTCTCCCTCACAATTGACGGCAGCCCCCTCCCCCTTGCTCTCCCTTGGATCGGCTCACACACACACACACATATCTCTTGGTTTTTGATCTTGTTTTTAACAATTAAAGCATCCTACACCCGATTCTAGTCATCTTCTACCTTCCTCTTGCTTATTTTTGTGCTTTTGAAGGTATAATTATAAACCCTAGAATCTGGAAATTATATATATAATGTTCATATGACTTGTTTTGATTAGATGATGGTTAATTATGTATTGATTGTTGATTTGATAACTAGAATGGATGTTATTGCATGTTAATTGCTTGTTTCTTTGATTTTGAGTTCAAGTAAAACCCTAATCATGTATGTTGTGTGTATTTGATGTGCATGGATAATGATTATGGTGTCTAGAAGGTCATATGAACGGATTATGGTCCATAGATAGTTAATATGTTGAGTTTGGATGCAAACAGTTTCTGGACAGATTGTGTTATTGATGTTCAATTGACTGTAACGGGGTGTGAATGTGAAAATTGGTCGAGATAATTGATACTACAGTAAACTAGGTCGAGTCTAGTTTCTAAAGAATATAAATTTGCAATTTTTGGACGTGTAAAAGTTAACTTTTATGATTTTACAAAATCGTTGTGCAAATCTGAATTGTGGGACCTGCTGTTAGGTTGTCTTGTAAATATTATATCTCATGAACTACAAGACCAAATGGGTTGGTTCCACTTCTGGAAGTTAACTTGTTGAGTTAAGAACCTAACCCAATTGGTCTTGCATTTGTTGGATTTTTCATTTAACGGTAATTTCAAATAACATTCTGTTGCGCATGAATTTGACTGTTATGAGTTTGCTGTAATGTTTTGATCATTGTGAGAAACCTATGTGGAATAAAAATAAAATAAAATATGTTCTGGAAACCTAATACATATATGCTTTTGTGATGATTTTTGGTAAATTAATTGAGATGCAATGATCGGTGGAATAGACTAGTTTTACAAGTAGGATTCTGTCGTTAAGAAACTAGTTTCTGAATTTTGTAAAAGTTGCATGAAACATGGTAATTGCTAATTAATTGTTGTGTTTTGACCAAATTGCCCTTGAGGGGAATGATTGCTAATTAATTGTCGTGTTTTGACCAAATTGCCCTTGCGGGGAATAATTGCTAGTTAATTGTTATGTCTTGACCAAATTGCCCTCACGGGGAGTAATTGCTAGTGATGTACATTATTAATACATGATACGTAAATAGTTGCTCACACATGTAATGTATCACAAATGTACTTGTTAAAGTCACACACGATTCACAAACGAAACACGAAACACATTGTGTGCATAGGTATTATGTGCCGGGTCTAGAGACTCGATAATAGTTCCGACACTTAGAAAAATCTCTTTGTTGTTTTAGAACGCTAGAGAGAGTTTTTCTGTGACGCGCATCCTTTGGTGATTTATTTTGGGAATTCTTCGCAAACAGTGAGTTCACTTACCCCTCTAAACTATTTTCAAACGCTTTTCACTTGGGGAGATAACATACTCCGAAAACGCATTTAAGATTTTGTTAATATAAATTATATATCACTTGTAAAGACTAAGTGGCAAACGCAATAACTAAAGTCCTTCATTCACATCGAACCGTTTAATATTGGATAATAGCGAGTCATTGTTGAGTAGTACTACTGGGTTTGACAAACCCCACCCAACGCTAAACTCGACTGGAGGTCGAGTGGGTGTAATCTTGGCTAAACACACACCATGGTCGGGATAGACCTGGTGGCAAGGCAAATGATAAACAGTCAGCTTCGGTGTCGAACACTTAGTAATACTTGTTTTATAGGCTAGCTACCTATAGATATATAATTGACATAACACTATCTGGTAACGCAAAACGCTGAACGCAAAACGCTAAACGCTTTATTTTATATAAACTTGTGAACTCACCAACCCTGTGTTGACACTTTTAGTATGTTATTCTCAGGTAGCCGAGGCGGGCGCGCGGTACAGGATCATGCATTTCTTGAAACGCTTTTGTTATGCAAACTATTTTTAAAACTGTTATCATTTGGTTTAAGTCGTCCTGCGTGGCGCAACATTTATTTCATGGTTTTTACGCTTCCGCATTTAAATACTCGTAAACGTTTTCATGGTTTTGAAACTTTGTTTTATGGTTTGATTATAACTAATGAATCCGATCCTGTTAGTTCACACCCTCTGACGGTAAAACTCCGTTGGTGGATTTTGAGGGTGTGACAGATTGGTATCAGAGCCAGGTTATAGCGAACTAGAAATTGCATGCATACTAGACTATAACCGCGACGACCCATTAGTTATAATGATACGCACTGTATATGTTTGTGTAGTCTTTGTTATCTTATCTCTTTACCTCTTTCACTCATACGCGCGCATACACGGCTTACCTGTAAGGATGTCGACGCCATCGTCATCATCATCCGACCCGATGTTTCACGCCCCTGGAAAGGAACCGCATCTTCCCAACTCATCGCCACCCCGAGTAGTCCCGGAGCTCGAAGCTCCTGCACCGAAAAGGTATCGCTTATACGGAGGCATGTACGAAAACGAAGTTAGCTGGGATTGGTACCCTAATATGATTAGGCGTATGGTTTATCGCGAAAAAGTTCCCCCGCTACCCCACCCGAACCATCCTGCGTACCCCAACACCCTACCACCCATAACCGAACCTGTGGAGCGAGTTCTCGCAGCTGTCGTTTCTTGTTGGAGCGTGATGTGGGTTACATGCGCTATACGAGAGCGAACGTTTCCGGACTGTTGAAATATGGAACCGAGACTAAGGAGGAAATTTCCCGCATGACAGCGGCCATGAAGGAGATGCAAGAGGCTAGCGACCAACAGATGAAAAATTATGAGAAGGATGCAAGCCAAGATGATAGACTTGCAAGAACAACTCCAAGTAGCAAGGACCCAAACAGAAATAGCACTAGCAACGTTTTCTTATCATCCAGCCGCTTCATGATCCATACCAACCGGCGGCCACCATCATCCACCCGGTCAAGCAGTCATTGTTTCAAGATATAGGAGAGATCTAGGATTATGTTCTCTACAATACTAGGTGGATGCTACTGTTTTACATGGTGTACAACTACAAAGGCTAGTGAAGATGCTACCGATGGACTAGACTACTTTCATAAAATCTTATACACATGCAAGGTTGCAAAGATCGGTAAGCGAACCCTAGGCGACCGACAGAGGAGTTGAGTGTACTTGGAGCAGTCGGAAAGTACTCGGACAAGGAAATGGCAGAAAGAAACGCTGGACACGGACGTGGTGACATCAACATGACCGCAGCAGAACTCCAAACTCTGCTGAACGACCATGCGGCGGCCGCTCTAGCCGCACATGTTCAGAACCAAGCTGGAGGTCCAATTGGAACGTGTACCTTCAAGAATTACCTTTACTGCAAGCCCAGTGCGTTTAAGGGCACTGAGGGAGCTATAGGTTTCCTGCGTTGGGCTGAGAAGGTCGAATCAGCTTTTCAGATGTGTAATTGTCCACCTGCCAGTAGGGTCAAATTTGCTGCTGGAACACTGGAAGATTCTGCTCTTACTTGGTGGAATTCAAATGTGCAGATTTTTGGATTGGAACTGGCTAACGCCATGAACTGGGAAGGGTTCAAGAATATGATGCGTGAAGAGTATTGTACTCGAAAGGAGATTGCAAAGTGGAGTCAGAGTTTTGGTCATTGAAGATGGTGGGTTCAGAAATCGAAGCCTACCCTACCCGTTCTCTCGAGTTGGCCGTGATGTGTCCACGGATGGTAGACCCGCCGAGTAAGAGGATTGAAATGTATATTGATGGGTTAGCACCGCAAATTCAGGGCATGGTGACGTCTTCCAGACCAGCCACGATTCAACCAGCGATTCGGTTAGCTCACAAACTAACGGATCAGGCAGTGACCCAAGAAGCGCTACCACCTAGGGGTTCAACCATCAAAGCCCGTGACAACCCAAGCACTGACAACAACAGCCACAGCAACCCGACCAGTGGAAAAAGAAAGTTTGACAACACCAGATCCTCATCCTCGAATCCCCCACAGCAACAACAACACTACCGCAAGCCCAAATTCACTCGGAGCTTCAACACTCAGGGTCACAACAACAATAACAACGGTAGCGTGCAGGGTTCGAGCGGATATGCTGGGAAATATCCGAAGTGCAACAGGTGCAACTATCATCATGCTGGCCCGCGTGACCGTGTCAAGTGTCAGAGATGCGGAAAGATGGGTCACCAGGCAAAGGAATGTAGAGGAGACCTTGCGGCAAAGGGTGCTCCTAAACCATCCATGACAACCAAGGGATGTTTTGAGTGTGGACAAGAGGGACATTTTAAGAAAGACTGCCCCAAGCTGAAACAGAACGACAACAATGGAGGAAATGGAAGTGGCAGTGGTGGTGGAAACAATAGTAAAGGAAGAGCTTTTGTTATTGGGTCGGGTCAAGCCCGCAATGATCCGTACGTGGTGACTAGTAAGTTCCCTGTGAAAGATTGTTTTGCTTCTGTATTGTTTGACACTGGAGCTGATAGGAGTTTTGTGTCGAAAGCCTTTAGTCAACTCTTAGACTTAACTCCAACCCCGTTAGATGCTAAATTTCCTGTTGAATTAGCTGACGGTAAGACTATAGTAACGACTCATGTACTTACGGGATGTAATTTAAAAACTGTCAGGTCATATTTTTGATATCGACCTCATACCTTTTACGCTTGGTAGTTTCGATGTCGTTGTCGGCATGGACTGGTTATCCGAGAACCGAGCGGGGATTATATGTCACGACAAGATAGTCCACATTACTACCCCTTCCGGCGAGATCATTTCGATCCGGGGCGAGAGAAGCGGCATGACCACCAGCGTTATCACCCTCATGAAGGCGCAGAAGTATCTACGAAAGGGTCATCCGACAATTTTGGCGCAGATTGTTGAGAAACCCGCGGAGGAGAAGCGAATCGAAGATATACAGATCGTGCGAGATTTTCCGGAAGTATTCCCGGAGGATTTGCCTGGACTCCCTCCTATACGACAAGTTGAATTCCAAATCGAGTTGACACCCGGTGCAGCACCCATAGCCCGAGCCCCATATCGGCTCGCACCGGCGGAGCTTCAGGAACTGTCCACTCAGTTGCAGGATTTGTTGGATAAGGGTTTTATCCGACCTAGCTCATCGCCATGGGGAGCCCCTGTCTTATTTGTCCGAAAGAAGGACGGGACTTTCCGCATGTGCATCGACTACAGAGAACTGAACAAGGTGATGATCAAGAACCGTTATCCTTTACCCCGAATTGATGATCTGTTTGACCAGCTCCAAGGATCGAGTTACTACTCGAAGATCGATCTGCGGTCTGGTTACCATCAATTAAGAGGGCGCGAAGAAGATATCTCAAAGACGACTTTCAGAACACGGTATGGTCACTACGAGTTTTCGGTTATGCCTTTTGGCTTAACCAACGCACCAGCCGTATTTATGGATCTCATGAATCGAGTATGCAAGGCGTACCTCGACAAGTTTGTGATTGTGTTTATTGATGATATTCTCGTCTACTCCAAGGACAAGGCTGACCACGAAGAACACTTGAGATTAATTCTGGAATTGTCGATGAAGTGTAATATTCATGTTTGGAGGGCGGAGATGAATAGAATCCCGACCAAGATGGAGTTAGAAAAAAGACATATCACGATTGATAACAGTTCATGCATCTTGTGTGAGGCAAGAAGGGAGACAGCGGATCATATATTTACGGGTTGCGCGATTCCAGGGTGGTTTGGGAGTATATAAGCCGGTAGTGTAAGGTTTCTCCAATGTTTGGTTTTACAGTTAGAGACTTGCTTGAGCTTTCCAGTACCATTAACTTGAAGACGGGTGAGAAAGAGGTTTTTCATTGGATAATAATTATAGCATGTCGGAGACTATGAAAAGCGAGAAATGACAAAATGCATGGTGGTAAAGAAGTGAAGATTGAAGAGATTATAGGATATATTAAATCTTTAGGTTTTCTTTGGTTTAAAAAACGATCTAATTGTAAAAGCATAGAGTGGGCGAATTGGTGTAAGTTTAAGTTTATGTAGTTTGTTGTTCGGTGGGTTGCTTCCTCCGGGTTGTGGTGAGTGCGGTGCGGCTGTTGTTGCTTCGTTTATAAATATTTACAGTTAAAAAAACAAAAAAAATTATATGAAAACGATTAATTATACTGCCATAAGTTGAATTTTGGAACTATATAAAAATAAGATTATATTTTAAAAAGTTTTGGAACTATATGAAAATGAGTAGTTTGTAGAACCAGTTAAAACTTGTCATGTGTCTTTAAACTAACCGTAACGAGCAAGTTTACTAATCATTTGCTCGTTACGACTAAATAAGTTTTATGCCTCATAATCAACTCCCACAAGTAAATAAGAAGTCCTTTAGTCGCGACGAGTAGATTTTAAAACTTTTCAGACACAAGTAGTTTATCAAACTAACCACAAAGAGGTGTTAACGAGTAAATGTAAACAAGGTAAACTAGTCTTGACGAATTAACTACTAACAAACTAATCGTAGTGGTAATGTAAATCATGTAAACTAACCACGACGAGTTAATTACTAATTAACTACTCGTATTAGGAATGTAAACAAGGTATCTATTAATATACTACTCATATTGGTAATGTAAACCAGGTAAATTAATCACGACGAGTTAACTACTAATAAAATACTTGTATCGGGAATGTAAACCAGTCGTTGGCCAAGATCTACTCGTATTGACTAGTTGACCTTTCAAACTAACCATGCCGGTTAGTATATTGTAAAACTAACTGGTTCGATGTATTTGCTAAACAAACACCTCGTCGTGGTTAATTTGATAAACTACTCATGTCTTGAAAAGTTTTAAAATATACTCGTCGCGACTAAATGACTTGTTATTTACTCGTGGGCATTGATTACGAGACATAAAACTTATTTAGTCATGACGAGTAAATGATTAGTAAACATGCTCGTTACGGTTAGTTTAAATACACGTGTCAAGATTTAATTGGTTATACAAACTACTCGTCACGAATAGATTATAACAAATGACACCTAGAACCTAAAAAACGTTTGGGAAAATTCTCAAAATAAACGTTTATGAAAACGTTTTTCAGGTTTTAGGTGTCATTTGCAAGAGTTTCTCAAAATAGGTATTATAAACTAGTCGTGACGAGTAGTTTATGATTACACACGAGTAGTTTGTAGAACCAGTTAAAACTTGCCACGTGCCCTTAAACTAACTGTAACGAGCATGCTCACTAATAATTTGCTCGTCACGACTAGATAAGTTGCATGCCTCGTAATCAACGTCTACGAGTAATTTTTAAGTCCTTTAGTCGCGACGAGTAGTTTACATGGTTTACATTCCCTACACGAGTAGTTAATTAGTAGTTAACTCGTCGCAACTAGTTTAACCTTACAATCTACTCGTCGCGACTAAAGAACTTATGAATTACTCGTGAGAGTTGATTACGAGGCATAAAACTTATTTAGTCGTGACGAGTAAATGGTTAGTAAATCTGCTCGTTACGGTTAGTTTAAAGACACGTGTCAAGTTTTAATTGGTTATACAAACTACTCGTCACGACTAGATTATAATATATATTTTTGAAATTTCTTGCAAATGACACCTAAAACCTAAAAAAACGTTTTCATAAACGCTTATTTTGAGAATTTTCCCAAAACGTTTTCATAAACGCTTATTTTTGAAATTTTCCATCTTTTTTAAGATATGTTTGTTTGGTGTGAAGTTTGAACTTTGGAATACACTTTTCTTTGTTTACTGAGCAACAACAAAAAATCTAATATATTCACTCTTTTTAGCGCGTGTAATTATACATATTATTATTTTTTCAAATATTTTAACGTTTAATTTAGATTACTGATATGCTACAGGTTCACCTGCTCATCTTTATTCCCTGAAAAATTACATATTTATATTTACAGTTATACTTATATTATATTAGAATTTAGAGGAAAGTGACAAAATCGTTCTTAAGGTTTGGTAAATTATACGATTTTCGTCTAAAAAATCTATTTTGTACAAATAGAACATCAAGATTTCCCACTTCTTTTCCAATTACGTTCAGGTCGTTAACTCTGTTTATTTTCAACATTAACTTAAGGGTAAATCCGTCATTTCATTTTTTTTTTCTATTTTTTTTACCCAGCACACATACAAATCAACCAAGCAACCTCTTCCCCCTTTTCTTTTTTTCTTTTCTTCATCAAGAAAAGTCGATTTTACCTTTGAGTATACCGGTGATAATTAACGGAGTTAATTCTTGGACGTAACTGACAAAAAGTGTGAAATCTCGATGGTTCAATTACAAAAAATAAAGTTTTTGAACGAAAGTTGCATAATTGATCAAACTTCAGGTACAATTTTGACATTTTACTCTAGAATTTAAAAGGTAGCATTCGGTTTGTGAGAGAAATCATTGTAGCTAAATATAGTTGTGTACGTGTACAAACATATTAAGCAAGCCATTTAGCATTTCATTTTTCATCCACATATATTACTCAATTTCCATCTAATTGACTGAGCGAGAGAAAGCGAACCAGACAATTGAGGGTCGATGGTGGTGTTGCTCATCGGACGCCACAATCGCCTTAAGGTATGTTTTGAGATAGTGGTTGCAGTGGCGGATCCATAAATTTTTTTCACATGGTGCACTGTTTTTAAATGTTTCAATTTTATAGAGTCGGATATGAAAAATTTTGAGCCGGTTCGACAATTTAGGTTGGTTCAATTGTTCAATTCAGGTAAACTTCATCACATAGTAAAAATACGATACAATAATAAAAGACATCGTCATTAGAGATTATTTATTAACCACATAATGGTGAAATTATTAACCACATAACGGTGAAGATTGGTGATGCCGGTTTTCCTTTGACTTTCAGGTCTACATACTCGCCTTTGATACTTCAATATCATATTTGGACATGACATCTTCCAACCGCACTATCTTCTATTTGTATAGAAATTTCATTATATAGTTGTGTATCTATAGTATTAATTTCAACAATCGAAACCAAACCGTTACAAATTAAAACCGAACCAAACAGTAACGATTTAGGGGTTAGGACTTTTGCGAAAATAAGATAGCTCAAAAAGTTAAAATACAAATGTTCAATCTGTAATTACGTAATTACAGACGCATATAAAAGTATTGTCTTTACAAGGATGTTTTTGTGTATTTTAAAGGCTAGACTATGTTTGTAAATTCAAGTCGCCTTGCTATAATAGCCTATTATCTTGAAAGATTATCAGGTCAAACAATTTAGTCCAAACAAGCTTTAAGCAATAAATCTGTCTACTAATCCAAGCTTTAATTGAAGAATTATATAAATACTAGATATAAATACAAGAAACTGGTCCACAAAATAGTTACTGTTGGCACAAGTGTGTGAAATATCCAAAAATAATTTGAAGAGAATATAACCTACAAATATTAAAAATACTAATAATATTAGGTAAGCCACAGTGGACGTTAAAAGACCGGCCAACAACTAGAATCGAACACTTGACATCCACATTATCAATCAATGACTTAGCCACTCTACTACTTTTCAATTTTGTTTAGATTGTGCACTCCAATTTTATAAGGGGGTGCACTCCAGATTTTGTATATAGCATTACACTATAATTTTGAAACTCGGGAGTCCCGTACACCCCTCTCTATCATGTAAATCCGCCCATGAGTGGTTGTGTTACGTCAATTATCATTGTAATAATAATTTTGTTTTATATGTAAGTTTCTATATTGAGGGGTCTACTTTTATTTGTCGCACAAGGTTTCCAAATACCCAAGCATAACCTTAAACACAAAATCCACCTCCATTTTGAGCCAAAAGCTTACTCAATCTGAAGTTCTATGGAACACGGTGGTACTACAAGCGTGTAGTTAGCTGGACATACTATGGTATTAACGGTAGTCTCATGACGACAGGAAGAATTGAGGACGGTGAAGCAGGTTTTGCATCGGAGTGATCGATGTAGTGAGGTCAGTTCGAATTCATGTGGTGTTCTAGATCATCTGTTAGTTGTACATATAGAAAATGTGTTCTATATTCCTTTTCAGTATCTGGTGGATGTTAATTAGAAACTCCTTGGGAGCTTGATCAAATTCCTTCAAACTGAAAATTGATATGATAAAGAAGAACAAGGAAGTATGAGCTGATGTTGATATTCCAATTCGCAAATTCCAATTCCAAGCACATTCTATTCCGTGAAACGAACGCACTCTAAGGATGCACATTTTCAGGGCTGTTCATTATGTATCAACCAGACCGACACGGCATAAACCCGAACCGAGAATCGAAAATTCAGAGAAACGGAGATCGAGTACCGGACCTCTGATGCACCACTCGGTTTATGCCGATCTCGGTTCTGGAAAGTCGGTTTTCGGGTACCGAGACTCAATTTAAAGCATGGAGGGGAATTAAGAAGTAACCAATCGGAATTTAAAATTCTGGCCAAAAGAAGCAGCATCGCAATAGAGACGTTTAACTTCTCAAATTGCTGCACTAGATCGACGTTAAGATGTAAAGAAAAGAGTGAAAAATAACATGCCGGAGCTTATTCCGGTAACTGACGTTCATGTTTAAAGAGGCGGTGTTTTGTGATATGTGGTGTGAAGTAAATGAAGATGGTCATATTGGTTTCCATAACACATACTAAAGTGAAAAAGTAAATTAACAGTCATCTGGGCCGGCCTTGAGGCATGGCGGGGTAATCGACGGCCGTAGGCCCGACACCCCGCTAGGCCCGAAAAGATTATATGTATTTTTATCAAAAAAATATGTATAATCAATGTTTTAGCACAATTACATAACGACTAGCTTGGTCTAGTGGTAATGGGGTATGCCATCTAATTAAAAGATTGTGGATCCTAGTATTACTTAAGACAATTTTAAGCTTATTTTTATACAATTTTTTTTTATAAAACTCTAATCATAATTAAGTAAGCTCATTTAAAATTAAATTGTCTAAATCCAACAAAATGTTTCTTTTATTTAAGTCCAAAAAATTTTTTCACCTATGGTCCAATTTTTTTTCGCCTTCTCGGAGTCGACCCTGATAGTCATAGATGATGACAACACATAAAGAGTATAAAATACTACTAGGGTTTTCTTCTTCACTTTACCGGCCACCATGGAAGAAAACGAAGGTATAAGAGTTTTATCAGGTTTGAAATTTGGTAACAAAGGAAAGATGAACATGCTGGTTATCAAAGTCAAATAAAACAAATCGAAAATCGATTCTCAACCCCTTCATGAACCATCTTTCGTTGGATCTGTTCGGGTATCATCTAGGTTTCAGGTGCATAACCGAATCCGAAACTGAGATTTGCTTAACCAGGGAATCGATGCCTGACCGAACTACAAAGGTTAGGTTCGGCTTCGTGTCTTTTTTGGGCCGGCTGTTGGGTTTCTTTGTTTCTAACCGAAATCTGTGCACCCCTACACATTTTCATTTTATGTATGTTAGGTTAAAGGTTCACCTTAGAAGTATTTGGTCAAGGGATCAGGACCAGGGGCGGACCCACGTAGACCCGATTAGGGTCTCGGGACAACAATGCTTTTTGAAAATTACTTAGAGGCGGTATATTAAATTTTGTAAGGACCCCATAAAAATTAATACTTGGAACCCGTAATATTAATGTTGAACTGGTCTGGTGGAAAGTCCTCTGGTTTTTCTTTGAGAGATTGCATGTTCAAGCCTCACCATACTATGTTTTTGTTGTTTTTTTTTTGTTTTTTTATATCCTAGTTAATATTAGTTATTTAGTTAGGGTATTTGTGTTTTTTCTTTAATTTTTCCCATGTAGCCATTATCACCATGCAACATATATAATAACAACATGAGTTTTGCATATTCTTTTATTATTTAAATTGTGTATGTATATTATAATTAATTATTTATTTGTGTTAGAGTTAGTTTTTTACGGTTTGGTCATGTATGTAAGACAATATATATATATATATATATCTTACGTTTATGTTTTTCGGATATGAATGAAAATGAGTTAAAATATGTTCTATCTAGTTTCTAAACTAGATTCTTTCTACTTACTCGTTTCCAATGACACCATATTTCCATGTTTTATTATGTTCCTCGCCTCGACTCGACCCGAATAACGACCGACCCGAAATTTTTGTAAACCGAAAAATTGGGTAACATCATTGGCAAAAAATCTTGGGTCCGCCACTGATCAGGACATTTATAAGATCAAGAGTTTTACAAAACAAATGATGTTTGGTAACGTATTGTTAGATAAAAGGGGGCGGGGCACTGCGTGAGGAGCCTCCCATCATGCGTGATGGCTAAGGCAACACCGCCGCGCGGTCAATGGTCACGCATGATGGGGATGGTTGCGTGATGGCCATCACGCGTGTGATGAGTGTGTATCGAGGAGAGCCGTTGGTAAATGGAGCCGTTGGATGGATTAAAAAAAAACTTATTTTACCTATATAAATAACTAAAACATATCTTCAAAACATACACAAATCCAACTCAAACTCAACTCAAATCCAACTCAAAAACTTCTACTACACACACCATTTTAACATATAAAAATGGAGAGTTCTAAGAAACGTGGGTCGGGTTCAAAGAAAGCCCAAATCCGACCAAAGGTTCGACAAAATCTAGGCGAACCGACGAGATTTCGGTTACAAGACGAACCCGACACAACCCAACCATTCCAACAGCAACCTGCCCAACAACAAAATTATTATCCACAACCTTTTCAACCGTCCCAAAACCAACAACAACCTTCCCAACAACAACGTTATTATCAACCGTCCCAAAACCAATCGTATCAAAACTAACCTTTTATTCCACCTTTTTCTACCCAAAATTATCCAAATAATGTTTTTCAAATTTTGGATCTCAACCGTCTCAACCGTCTCAAATGTTCGTTGATCCCCTAGACAATAACGAGGTTATACATCAATTTGCAAGTGCTTTTCGTCACGAAGTGCAAACTTTGGATGAAGATGAACCCGCGGATGAGGAGACGCATCAAAAAAGTGTTAGGCGTTGGTTGCCCGATGAGGAGGTCGCCTTGACCAAAGTTTATTTACATTGCTCCGAATAAAAAAACACTCAAACCATCAAAAAAAGAAGCGTTATGGAGACATATTAAAGAACATTTCTCGAAACTTCCCGGCGCAACCGAACGAAACAAGGATCAAGTGATTGGCAAGTGGGGAGATTTGAATAAAAAAATGTCAAAATTTAATGCTTGTTACGTTCAAGAGGTAACTATTTTAGTTTATTTATTTTATAATCTATTACTTTATTTTTACAATTTGAGATATATATTTTTTCTAAATGTTTTGTAGTCCCGAACTCCACAAAGTGGAGCGAGCGAGGCGACTATCATAAAGGACGCTTTGGCCGAATATGTCCGAGTTTACAAATGTAAGGATTTTCCCCACTTGAAAGCGTGGGAGATTGCGAGACATCACGCGAAGTGGGAACCGATTCCGTTGGTCAATTTGAACGGACCAACGGTTCCAAGGAAGAAATGATCTTCTTCAAAAAGATCAAAAACTTCCTAGTCCGGGGACTACACAACGTCTACCGGCGGCTTGTCATGCAACATGCCGGGCATGAACTTGAACGAGGAACCCGAAGACAATCCCGACGAAGACATACCCACACCCACACGGCCGAGTCGCAAGAAAAGTGGGGAATCGTCAAGACTTGGAAAGGAAGCGATGGCCGAAAACTTCATCGTATACAAGTCGCCTAAGATGGCGGAATTGGCCGAGACGAAGGAGCAAAAGAAACAGGCTCATATTTTAAAAATGAAACGTGAGGAGACGTATATCAACCATTTGAAAGAAAACAAAAAAAACGCCGATTTACTTCAACGCAAACGCGAGATATGCGACAAGTGGGCTTGGGAAGAGCCGTAGGTTTTTTTTTGTCGGGTTTTTTTAATTTAGTTGTTTTTATTTAATGTAATCTTGTTTTATTTTTTAGTTAATGTAATATTGTTTTCTTTTTATTTATTTTAGTATTTATTAAAAAAACCATCACACTACACCACCACCTCTAGTAAAAATCCATCATATATGATGGATTTGAGGTTGGTGATGTGGCATACCATAAATGGAGGTGGTGTGTGAGGAGATTTGCACCACCCCCTCCCCCTAAGTTGCAAAATGTAATATATTAATCACTACTGAAAACAAACGGATTGTAATATAAGTGGCATGTCAGTTCTAACCAGGACATAGTATACAGTGGTAGTGCAATGAAAGCATAAGTTGATATGATTTTGTTCGAGACAAACCTTAATCTCCGAGAAAAATACTTGAGAGAGAAACGAATAAAATTCTCAGTGGCGGATCTAGGAATTTTTTTTATAAGGGTCGGAAGTTTTGAAGGCCGGTTGTTTTTGTTTATAAATAAACTTTTTCATTTCATTCGGTTCGGGTCAGGTCGGGTCACATAATAACAAATCAAATTTAATTATACATACATAAATTATTACCGTCAATCATGGGACGCAACAGGGAACAATCCAAGGCGTAAAGCGTACCCATTTGCGTATACGTTAAAATATAAATAAGCTTCATATATATGATTTAATACATAAATAACCTGCATGTATAAACAAAAAAACTAATCTTATAAATAGTCTATATGAATAATTAAGCATTATATATAATTTAATAAACTATTTTTACACTAGCTCTGGAAACTTTATATCGTGTGAGCTTTTGTGTGTTTATTGCTATATATATTTACTTGGTGTTTTAATTAAAAAAAAGCTATTAATATGTCATTTCAAATAAAATGATCTAATTACAATAAAGAGGCAGGTAAGCGGGCAACAAGCTGCGCCGTCACCCCCTGTTAAAAAAGGTTATTTTAATTCAATTATGTAATCACCCTTTATATGCTTGTCACTTGTTTTTTTCTTTGTTTGCTCTCATTGCATCAACCACGAACCATAAGCAAGCCAGACGTTATGTGATGGAACCAAAACTTTATTATGTTAGTTTTTTTATTTACTAATCATGCACCATAAACGCAACAAACTACCTTTAAAATCTTTACGTAAAGGATTAGATAAGTAACACTTTTATTTTTATTTATAATATTTTTAGAAAAAGCTATCATTATAGTATAGACAACGTTATTCATATATTAGAGAAAAAACAAAATGAAAAACTTATTAATAAACCTACACTAAAGAGTAAACAAAATGATACATGGATAAATTTTTATATAAAAAAGTCAATCGAACGGAAAGTGACAAATCCTATTTTAATAAGTTAAACAAATTAATGAAAATAAATAAATGTAAGGTTAAGTACTTGGAGTTGGATTGGGTTGTTTAACCATTTAAAGATAAGTTTAGCTACTTGGGCTATGGCCACGCTTTAAACAACGCCCAATAATCATAAAAGTCATCTTCTTCATCTTAAATTCTTAATGTTGCAGCCGCCTCAGATGAACAAAAGGTTCCCGATTATCCAGTCTCACTTTTTCTAATAAACTTATTTTCTTCTTCTTTTTTACAGTGTTTCAGAGAGGTCTCACAGGGTTCAGTGTTCAAATTTTACAATGGTCGATCTTGATTTTATCGTATATTTAACACTAACTATTTATTTTCTACAGGGGTCAGCCGACACCCGTGGTCAAACGATGGGTCCGCCCCTGAAAATACTTGAAATTTCTTATTAAAAAAAATAGAGAGTTCAACATATATTTAAAGACCAAAGTATGATAATGATATAAACAAGACAAGCCGAAGAAGTTTAAAATTCAAATAAAATAAAACTTGTGGAATAAGTAAGACCAGCAATTTGAGTTCGATTCTTTCTCTGGGCCCTTTATTCTTCATAGTCTTGTAACCGGGTTGGTTTAGTTATTGTACACTTGGATAGTTGGATGACCCATGGCAGGTGGGTTTGGCACTAATTAGGTTGTATCTAGTGGTGGACTCATGATTTTTGCTAGTAGGGTTCCAGTTTTTTTAATTACAAAATTTTCGGGTCGATCGTTATTCGAGTCGGGTCGAGACGAGGAGCAGAGGAACATAATAAAACACGGAAATATGGTGTCACTTGATACGAATAAGTAGAAAGAATCTAGATTAGAAACCAAATAGAACACAAACTTTTAATTTATTTTTTTTCATACCTGGAAAACATAAATGTAAGTTATATATATATGTATATGGTGATTAATGTACACTAATATACTATCATACATTACGTACGAGAGGATCTGGAGCGTACAATAGAACGCGGTGGCAAAGTTGTAATTAAAAGAAAATTGACAATATACCGTTATCAAAAGGGCAATTCCGTCCCGATAATATTTCAATTTAACCTCCCACTCCGCGAATTAGTTCTCCAATTCCCCCCAAATTAGTTTTCAAACACCCCCAATTTGTTCGTCAATACGTTTTTGCAGTAAACAGGAGTATCTCGAAACACCATGGAGTTGAATGCGAGCTCAGCCGGAAATCCTAGATCAACGAAGCTTGTTGTTAAGGATAAAGAACGAAGGTCGAAAGCGATCAACGACAGACATCAAAGCGTACAAAAATCAGGTAATACATTTCTAATTTGGTAACCTAGAACGTATATTGAATTAGGTGTGAATTTGTTTGCTGTTTTGATTTGTAATAACAAACAAATTAGCATAAGATATTACTAAGATTTTTTTGTTTTGAAACAGAACATGTTTGATGTTCAATTTTGTTTAGTAAAAAGTGGGTGGGTAAATTTGAATTATCAACAGAACATGTTAAAACGTTTAAAAATGCGTAGGTGTTTAACGCTTGGACTAATAGAGGTTGAAATCATGAGAACGTATTAAAAAATGTTTCTGACAACACTGATCATATTTTTTTGTAATGAAGATGTTGAAAAGAAAAAAAGAAATGCGAAACCAACTGAGGAAAAGGAGCATGAACCTGCAAATAAGAAAGTTAACACAAAACAAGCCGAAGAAAGAAATTCCGACTCCGACTTTGAAACACCAATCAAATCATTGAAATTCAAAAAGAAAAAGGTGGAACACAAGCAACATGATAAAAAGAAAAAAAAAGGAAAAATCAGAAGCTGAATTTCACAATTCTGATTCAGAATTTGAAACACCAAAGAAAAAATCCAAGAGGCCAAACCCTCAAACAACACGTTGTAGAAAACCTTTTCAAGAATATATGGATACAAAGCTTTGGATGAGGTGTGCACCAGGTAATATTTTTGAAGCAATTAAAGTGATGAATGAAAAATAAAACAAATGGATTGAAGAAATAGGATTTGGTAATTGTTAATAATGAAGATTACCTCAATACCTGGTCGATTGGCATATTGGTTGGTTATGAACTATGATCCTGATCTGAATGAATTAAATATGGGAAACCATATTGTTAATTTAACACCAAAATTAGTTCATAAGGCTTTTGGGATACCAATTGGTGAAGAAACAGTGGTAGAAAAAAACAGACCAAGATTGGGCTCAAGCATTTGTGCAGACATGTTTATAAATCAATTTGAACATTCAAGGATAAGTATTCAAAACGTCTTGGATAGAATGAACAAACATAATGAAAAAAGAGATGAGTTTAAACTGAATGTCCTTGTGTTGTTCAACGCATGCATTGAGTTGATAACAAAATCTACAACAGTCAATTTAATGTTCGTCGCATCTATTGATGACTTTTCAAAAATCTCAAATATGAATTGGTGTAGCTACATGATTCATAATTTGAAGAGATCAAAAAATGAATGGAAAGGTATAAAAGAAAATGGAAAACAAGAACAATTCAATGGTCCGACAACATTGCTTGCAGTGATTTACACACACGAGTATCAGAAACGTCATGGAGCATTTGAGAAGCTAATCAGAACACCAGCAATTAGCTACATTACCACAACAACTCTTGTGAGCATGGATAGCTACGTGTATAATAATGGTCCATTAACTGATACCGAGGAGGAAAACGAAGACTCAAGTAAGTAACTATAGCATTCCAATTTTAAAAATATGACTACTAATGCTATAATAATTTAATCTTTGAAAATACCTAAACAGTGAATCATGGTTCTTCAAATATTGAACCAACTGAAAAGGGTAAGGTTCTGATAATCAGTGCATCTTGCAATGAAAACGTGAGTGAACATAGAACAAGCCATGTTCAATTAATGCAAAAAAATGTGACCGAAGTGGATAATGCTATGATGAACACTGCTAATGCAAACGAGAATGAAATAGTTGAAATTGATCATGGTAAGTAACTATAACTTTATAATGTTAAAAATATTAACTGATGCTATATTAATTTTATGGTTGAAAAAACCAAAAACAGTGAACGATAGTCCTTCAAATATTGAACCAACTGAAAAAGGTAAGGTTTTGATGATCACTGGAGCTTGAAATGAAAAAGAAATAAAAAATGATCAAGTAAGTGAACATGCGACAAGCAGTGTTCATAAAGGGGGGAAAATGTGACTGAAGAGGATAATGGTATGTTGAACATTAGTGATGGCAAGGATAATGAAAAAGAACAAAATGAATCTGCCAAAGAAAAAGAACAAAATGAAAAAAATTATGAAGATTATTTCCAGATGCCTATAGGAACAACTCAAGAAATAATAGACTACTACAATACCCAACCAGAGTTGTCTGGATTGTCTGCATATCTGCCAAAAGAACGTTTCACCAAAGAGGAAGAGGTAATAGTTCTAAACATACAAAACATTTTTTTGTAAAAATATTAACAAAAATATTTATTGCAGAATTGGAATAAAGAAATGGACAAAAAGTTAGAGGAATTTGATAAAATTGTCTCTGAAATCAATGAATTGGTAAAGAGAGGTAAAGAAAAACATGGAACAAACATATGGTTATTTGATAGGTGTTGTGCTTGGGAAGCTAAATTCTATCAAAAAGGTTATTCAAAAGAAACACCATTTGGACCTCAATCTCAAGGAGGAGGTCTAATGAATTAGGTAAACACCATTTTTTTAATTTAATTGTATAATACAATACCTAACCAACACCCCTGTATAAAATTATAGTTGCAGCAGTTAATCTTTCAATAAATCAAAACAACTCTGGTGTGGAGTCATGGTATGCTAACAAGGAAGACAATGAAGGTAAAACTAGTACGTTCTAATACATTCTAATACGTTTTAATACGTTTTAGACCTTTACATTTTAATTGTTTTTATTTATTATGTAATTATATCAAAAAGATGATGTGAGCCAAGATGATAATAAAAATATGAGCCTTGACCGTGAGAAAGATGTTCAGAATCAAGGCAATGTAACAAATGAAAAAGAAAAAGATGATGGTAAGAAACCTGCTTTATACGTTCTACATCTCTACAGTTTATTTTTTTTATTTATAAGGTATTTTAAATGACAAAGATGAGGAATTAAATGATGTTGAGAATCAAGTTGAAGTAAGCAAGGGGCAAGGGGTAATTCAAGGTAAAAAATACCATCTTCTTTATGCGTTCTTATACGTTCTGTTCCTTTGTACTTTTTTATACGTATACTTTCTTATACGTTCTGCTCCTTATATGTTTTGACAAGGAGATGTGAGAAACAAAAATATGAGCCTTGACCATGAGAAATATGTTCAGAATCAAGGCAATGTAACAAACGAAAAAGAAAAAGATGATGGTAAGAAATTTGCTTTATACGTTCTTATACGTTCTACATCTCTACAATTTAAATTTTTTTATTTATTAGGTATTTTAAATGACAAAATGAAATAGAAAATGATGTTGAGAATCAAGTTGAAGTAACCAAAGGGCAAGGGGTGATTCGAGGTAAAAAAATACCATCTTCTATATACGTTCTGATCATATACATGTAAAATTTTTAAATTTATTAAATGTGTAAATGAAAAAGAAAAAGATGATGGTAAGAAACCTGCTTTATACGTTCTACATCTCTACAGTTTAATTTTTTTTTATTTATTAGGTATTTTAAATGACAAAGATGTTCAGAATGCTATCCAAGACAATGAGAATCCAAGAACCTTAGCCAATAAGGTAGAAAAAGATGTTCAGAATCAAGTTGAAGTAATCAAGGAGCAAGGGGTAGTTCAAGGTAAAAAATACTATCCCCTTTATACGTTCTATCCCTCTGCATTTTAATTTTTTTTATTTAATATGTATGTAAATGACACAGATAATGTGAGCAAAGAAGATGTTAGCCAAGTCCATGAGAATCCAAAAAACTTAACAAAAGAAGTAGAAAAGGACGTTGAGATTGTTGATACCATGAGAAAAAAAGGAATTGGAAGAGAATTAAAAAAAAAGGTGGTAAAACGTTCTGATACGTTCTAAGATCATAACCTAATTTTTAATTGATTTTTCATCAAAGAAAAATGCTAAATACTTTCCAATATGTTCTAATTAAAAAAAAATTCAATTGCAGAAAAAAATCCATTGACTGATGTAGCTGACAAAGGATGTGAGGATGACGATGGTATAAGACAAACAACTGATATAATTCAAGGTATTTTAAAAAAAAAACTATTGATTACAATACATTTAAGGTAAAAAAAACTTATAAAAAAATTGCAATGACAGAATTTGAAGAAATGAATGAAGAAAAGAGATATAGTCAAGGTACATTCAAACTTTTGAAAAAACTGTATTGAAGGAAATGAGAAAGTAGGTAATGATACACTTGATTTTGAGAATACAGATACATCAACACAAGAAAATGCTGAAAGACAAATGGAAGAACCCATTCGAGGTAATTAATTAAAAACCTGTTCGTTTAAAATATTATTTAAAAAATATACTAACAAAAAATGGTATGTAGTTACAGAAGTGGAAGAATTAAATGCAGAAATTGGTGACAAAGAAAGTGTCAACAACTCTACTCAAGGTATTAAAAAGTTTTATATATACAATCACAAAAACACACACAACAAAAAATGTAAATTATAACTTAGTCGTATTATAGGGCTGGTTGATGTTAATATTGAAGAAAATTATGAATACGACAGTGAAGATTTGGATTCAGTGATAATGAAAACTCCGTTTTTCAATCAATCAACAGAATTTAGAACTCCTGAATTTAAATCAAAAAAATTGCCCCTTGTTGCTACATCTCCTACACCAGCTGCAAGTTATCATAAAATAGATAAACTACAACGAGAAGAAAGAGAAAAAAGACTAGCACCGGCCTTGAAATCACCTTATCTGAATCGGGAAATTGGAATGACTGAAAAAAAACAATAGTTGAGCGGATTGTTTCAAGATTTGTTATTGGTGATCTTTCTGATAAACATAAATTTGAAGTGATTTACAAGTCAGAATCCGTCACTGCTTTCAAATTTGTGTTTGAATGCTTTTGTCCGGATATATACATCTTATCTGATGCTATGGATATTTACACAGAGTTGTTGAATCATGAAGAGAAGAAGAGAGATGAAAAATTATCCCCGTTAAGATTTTTTGCTACATCAACGCTTATAGTAAGTATTACACCTTTATTTATACGTTAACAAAAATGTATACACATATTAATTATATCAAATTTTATTTTTTATACATGAAGCCAAGTGATTACTATTTGAAGGGAGCTAACGTCAGCGAATATAAAATACTGGAAGTTTTCGCAGACAACCTTGACAAGATAATGGCTTTGCATAAATTCAAGTCACTCGAACCAGTTACACTGTTTGTTGTGCCAGTACTTTATGAATACCATTTCTATGTGGTTGTTTTCAATTTGAAAACAGGTACAATTGAGCTGATTGACAACATGGATAACGACGATATATCAAAAACTGCTCGCTTTAAATCAGCTCAAGAAAAAGCAGATGTTACAAAAAAATCTTTGGAAGTAAGATATAAGGGTGTCCCATAAAAACTGGTAAACATTTAAACATTCTGTAAAAACTGATTTATATAATATAAAAAAAAATTAATTGGTTGATTGCCCGCAGAGGGATATTTTTTGCATGTACTTATTGAGAAAGAAGCACCCAATTGCGCCGAGGTTGGAGATATCAGAGATCAAGAGGTTGCAGATGGATTGGAGAACAAAAAACAACGAACTCGATTGTGGTGTCTTCGCTATAAGACACATGGAAACTTACAAAGGGAAGTAACCGTGGACATGCGGATTTTATAAAGAGTGTCCAAGACAAAAATGACAACTAAACTATTTGAGGATAAAATACTTGTCAAAGGTGTTACTATCCGATATTAACAAAGCCAAATCAGATTTAATTAGACTGCAAAGGAATATGATGCATTACCTGAGAAAAAACTGTCCAGTAACAAAGATTTAACTGCTAAAATTGATGAGAGGCAAGATAATTAGAAACTGACGTTTATTATGTTTGTTTGGAAATGACCTTTATTTTGCTAATACGTTCTAGTTAGATTTTGCTTGTACGTTCAAGTTAACAGACCTTGTATGGAAATATGATGGAGTTTAATTAGAATTTGCTTATACGTTCTAGTTAACATATCTTATTTTTGCTTAATTGTTTATAAGATAACATAGAGTTATTCTATTTTGCTAATACGTTCTAGTTAGATTTTGCTTGTACGTTCAAGTTAACAGACCTTGTATTGAAATATGATGGAGTTTAATTAGATTTTGCTTATGCGTTCTAGTTAACATATCTTATTTTTGCTTAATTGTTTATAAGATAACATAGAGTTATTCAATTTTGCTAATACGTTCTAGATAGATTTTGCTTGTACGTTCAAGTTAATAGACCTTGTATGGAAATATGATGGAGTTTAATTAGATTTTACTTATACGTTCTAGTTAACATATCTTATTTTTACTTAATTGTTTATAAGATAACATAGAGTTATTCATTTTACTTATACGTTCTAGTTAACATATCTTATTTTTGCTTAATTGTTTAAAAGATAACATAGAGTTATTAATCAAAAAGTAAAAACATAAAAATACCAAATAACAAAAAACACATAGAATGTTATCAAAACCACATAAAACATAAAAAAATACAATAAACAGGCAACAATTATTGGGTAACTAGAACACACCGCCTAAAATCCATTGATTACATGATAGATTTAAGAAACTCGGTCTCCAATTCAATAGAGTAGTTAAGAAGTTTAATCGCCTTACACAACTCTTTCAACTCATCTACTTCCTTTTTACCCGTGTCAATAAAAAACAAAGCACACAAATAGTTAATAGTACTGCCAGGCATGTTTGCTAACAACTTTGTTATTTCATCCCTCATATCCTTGTTTACACCAGCAGTGATGATAAACTCATGTTGTAAAGCAGCCTGATTCTTTGTATCTTCAAGGATTTGCGCTTGAATCTGTTTCAACAACAAATCCTTAGCTGATGAAGAAGACGATGAAGATGAGGAATCCATATCTTGTACTGAATTTTGTGTGGTGAGATGAAAGGTGTGGTTGTAATTAAATAGATAAAATAAAGATACATAAAGACAAAAATAACTACAGTGAAATAAATTATTAGGAAAAAGTGAATCTTTTGTAATTTAATAATTTAAATATCTGACACCTATGAAAGACAATTACACGTTCTACATGACATACTGCATGTAATTAAATATCTGACAAAAATACGTTCTCATACGTATTAATACCAAAGTATTAAAAGATTGGTCACAAAAATAAACCCACTGAAATGGCAACTACATGTAATTAAAAAATTATCAAAAGATTTTAGTTTAATTATGATATATATTAAATCTCCAATAAATTAAAATACAAAGAAAAAAGAAATTACAAATTTCATTAATACATTCAACTACTCACTTTGAAAAAATTGGCAATGCAATCATGCTTACTAAAATGTTAATATGCCTAGATATAATTATACTCAGTTCAAATATAAAGTAAAAATTGTAATAACTTCATTCACCAACCAAAAATCAAAAAAGTCTATAAAAAGAGAGCAAATGCATCCCACAAACACACAACACAAAATTGAAAAAAAATGGATTATGGGAATGTTACTGTTAAAAGCATTTTCCGAACAAGAATCAACTTGGAGCTTGAAAAAGACTGCAATCGACTATGAGTAGTTGAAGATACAAAGAGGTGCGTGACAGATGAAGCAACAAAAACCGATGCTCTTCACCAAGAAGTTCTGAAGCAACCAGATAGCACATTCAAGACAGAGGCAATAACCTACCTGGAAAAGCAAGCTTCATACTATGGTCAGCTTCAAGATGTGCTAGAGAGAACAGCTCACAAGGTGACGGTGAATAAAAGAGTAAAGCGTGAAGGGGCCGAAGAGATCCTCGACAACAACTAGGGTTTCCTGGTGACTGCTGGTGTGGTGGTGTGGTGATGGTGTGGTGTGGTGTGATAGAATAAAATAAGTTTGTGAATAAGCTCGATGTGATCCTCTTTTGTAACCTCCTTTTTTAACCGGATTTAATATAAAATCTGTTTAGTATCAGTTTATTTACACGTTCTTATACGTTCCATAATACAACTTGCACGTTCCATGAAATATAAAACATAAAAAGTGTAAAAAAAGAAAAAATATAAACAAAACCATAACGCTTAAAATTATTCTTCTTGAAGTTGAGGACAAGTTCGACTGTTATGACCCTGTTTATGACAAACTTTACATTCCCTATATTTCTTCCCAGACCGACTTATAGCAATCTCTTGCTGAGATTTAATCCGTTTATGTGACCCGCAACCCTTATTTTTAATACCACTAGGCACACGGACAGTCACCTCTGATGGTTGATCATACCCTAGAATAGCAGCAAACCTATCCCTTTTTGATAAATGAGTTCTTTTGTATCTTGTCTCATCGGCTTGCTTGATCATAATATTCATTTGATCCCTGACTTTAGTTAGTTCATCAACATCAGTTGCATAGCTATTTATGAGATACTCACCAGCCAATGTTATTTCCCTTGAGATCTCTTTGACTTTTAAATATTTGTCATTACCAAAAGTTGAAATTGGAGCAGTTTTAGGATTAACACCAGCATCTCTCTTCCAATGATCGACCATGTATTTCTTTGGAAATCTTGTAACTCTAAAAAAATTTAAAATATAAAGGCTGTGACGACACAATAACCCATAATGTTCAAATCTTTTGCATCCGCGTGAAGTCCTCGAATCAATTCTTTCCTCACCTTCATTCTTTAACAAAACCTGACACACAAAAATATACTAAATACTTTAAAACATTATGTCAAAAATCAAATAAACTTACAAAAATTGTTTTAAAATGTTCTACACGTTCAAGCAAAAAAATAAAATAAAAAAAATAGAATCTTTAACTAATTCATACCTCCAAACAGCCTGGAACATATGCATTAAAGTCAAATACTGAAAACCTCACAAAATCTTCTTCTTCAATTGATTTCAAACATGCTACACCGCTTCTAATATAATACATTTCATCTTGGAAATCATTAAAAATAGCCTTTGTATACATCAGTTCTGCTTCCTTCTCAAAAGGGTTTTCACTAACCGGATCTGGATGCGTGTACCTTGTATCATAATCATTTTTCCTACCATTGTGCCTTTGGATCTCCATAAAATGATCAAAATGACTAAAGAACTCAACTAATGATAACTGTGAGTTAGAAACTTGACAAAAAAATGATTTTCACTTTCTGATCTCGATGTAGTTCTCATAAGACCAGACAACGATTCATCCATATAATAAGCAGGAATCCAATCATATCTCATTTCAAACATGTCATACAACCATTTATTTGTTTCAAGATCATATTCCTTCATTATAAGTTCCCATTGCGTTTCGAATTCGGATTGAGAAATTGCATCCGTCCAAACAATGTCACATATTTTACGTTTGAAATCTTCATTGTTACAAAGGGCAGCACCAACCTGATGTAACAAAAATTAATAATTAATAAGGTCATCCTTAGTAAAAAATGTTCTTATACGTTCTAACACGTTAAAAATATGGACGGATATAACACGTTCTTATACGTTAAAAAATACACACTTAAAACACACTGATGCATGCTCGTTTGTTTTACACATTTCTAAAACGTTCTAACACGAATACAAATACGACCTAAATATACTAAAACAGTAATATGTTTATACGTCCATACACGTTCTAACACATTTAAAAAATATGCAGCTATCAAATAGTGATGAATGCTAATACGTTTAGACATTATAATACGTTCTGAAACATATGCATAGTACTTTCAATACATTAAAAGTTACCTTATCAGCAAGTTTTTCATAATGTGCCACATACATAACCGATGTCTCAAGTTTGGTAAAACTAAGGAGATTGCTTGCTTCATTGCTGGATCTTGATCAGTAACAACCACCTTTGGGGCAATACCGAAAGAATCAAGAAAAACTTTCCAAAGCCATGAATAAGATTCAATAGATTCAGATGATAATAACGCAGCACCAACTGTAACAATACGACAATGATTATCAATAGCAGTAAATGGTACAAAAACCATATTGTACCTGTAAAAAACAAATTTATAGGAAACGAATTAAAAAGAAATATGTAAAAAATATATAAATTAAAAAACAAATGTATTAAATTGACATACTTGTTGGTCTTAAATGTGGCATCAAATGATATAATATCTCCAAAAGCCAAATAATTTTTCTTTGAAATTTCATCCGCTCAAAGCAAACGATCTAATTCACCATTAGTATTAACAGTATACTCAAACGAATAACCATCACAACAGTTTTTCTTCCCACTTAATCTTTGTACAACCATTTCCGCATCATACTCCCCAATATAACAAGTTAAACTCTGTTTGAAATTCTTACAATCGTCTTTTGTAGCCCCAACTTCCTCAAATCCTCCATACTTTGTCCTCATAATATTAAACGCCTTAACAGGATCCAAATTCAATGTTGACAACTCATATATAATATCTTGTTGTACATGAGTCAACTTCCTATTTGATCGAACAAAATGCATATCTTTTGCATCCACCAGTTCATGATTATGTCATTCGACAAACTCGTTTATTTCAAACCTCAAAACGTCATCAAATTTTAGAAAAATTTGAGCTCGACAACCACACCGAATTGTTGGTCTCTTCCTTCATTTATAATACGGTCTATTGGAACCATCTTTTTCAGCCATAGAATCATAACTGTTTGCAGGTTTATGACCTTCTTTCGAACAGGTAAAATATTTAGACTTTAATAAACCGTCATTCATATACGAACCTCCTTTACGAACACAAAAACCAGCTTTCTTTGCATATTCACAATAGAAATCATATGCATGATCAACAGATTCAAAAATCATTCCTTTTATAGGTTTACATGATGCATTAACTTGCGGTATGACAAGATCCGATGAAAGATCTGATAAACAAAAGCAATTTAAGTTAAAATAATTCGCCTAAAAAACATCTAATTACAGTTTAGAAAATATATACGAAAACAAAAATATAATTTAAAATATAATCAAACATCAAAAATAAATTAATACGTTCTAATACGTTATAATATGTTCTAACCGAATCACAACTACTAACCAACTATACGTTCTCATACGTTCTAAATAGGAAAATAACAATCCTATCCACGATTTTCTATTAAAACACATAATTTGAAGTCTAATCGAATCACAATTAGTTGACAACTATAAAACACAACATCGATCATAAATTCAACAGAAAAACAACCTAAAAATCGAAAAAAATTAATTTATCCGTCGATTAAACCTAAAGTATATAGCTAAATAAATAACAATTGATTCGAATTAAACCTACAATTACTTACTTTGATGATCGTAATAAATGTCGTTAAAAATCAACGAAGACCGTCAAAGCTAATCGAACAACAAAACTCTCCAATTATTAAGCAGTTTTTGGATACAAGATCAAATTGAATTAAACAGGGTATATGCAAAAATCGTTTAATATACTGGCACGATTAACTTTTAAAGTATGGTAAAAAGACAAAAACACCCTTCTGTTAACTTACGCGATCAAATTAATCAAATTGGTAATTAACGATAGGAAGCCTCGCGTACGTAATGTACGATAACCAATTTTTGTATTGGATCCTTTATCATATATATATATATATATATAGTCTTACATACATGACCAAAACATGAAAAACTAACTCTAACACAAATAAATGATTAGTTATAATATACATACACAATATATAAGTAATAAAAGAATATACAGAACCCACATTCAGAGCATTGTTAGGGTTGAACCTGCAACCTCTCAAAGGTAAAACAAGGGATTTTCCACTAGACCAATTCAACCTTAATAGTACGGGTTCAAGTATTAATTTTTATGGGGTCCTTAACAAATTTAATATTCCACCTCTAAGTAATATTTAAAAAACATTGGTGTCCCGGGACCCAATCGAACATTTGTGGGTCCACCCCTGGCTATATCGCGAACCAAAGACAAACACGAAAGCGAGGAGATGAGGATTTAACGTGGTTCGGTCTAGATTGACTTATATCTACGGGTGACAACTAGGTATACGTCATTAAGTGACAAATGATTACAAGTGCATTCACATCTATATATTCATATTACAAAATTAGGTTAAACGCACTTTAAATAACTGGTTGGTAATGGGCTATGGCCGGCAACCCATAGCCTTACTCCCTCATTATTTACGCGTCTCAGTCGTAAAGGACCAAAGACCTACGAACCCAAGATGAGTAATAATTTATTTAGGAAGAAGTATTTAAATGTGGTAGCGCCTGTAAGTCCTTTTGGTGAATTTTTATTCAGAGACAACAACATAACCTGACGGCTTTTGGCTGGTGTCAGTGAACTAATTGTGTTAAGGCTAAGGGTAGTGGGGCTTGATCAAGCCCCAAGTGATCCAATACATTTACGACACGTAGGCGCTGACATGGCTCGTGATCAAGCCCCTCGTTCAAGCCCCATAGGCTGTAGTAGGGCTTGATTGATCCACCCCAAGTTATTAATTCAACCCTTGCTTAAACCTTGCTCAACTCTCGTCCAAGCCCCGCGGTCCTGGCCACGGAGCTCGTCCGCGCCCCTGACCACTTGATGGGTGTAGTGGTGTTCGCGAGCCACCTAAGCCGCCACCTGGATCACGCCCCTTCTTTCACCCCCATTACCCACAGCCTAATTGAACATCCACCACATAACTAGTTTCCAAGTGTATACCCTATTTGATAAAATGCTTATGTGATTATGAGTAATTAAGAATATAAGAAGACCACCAATTTGGTAAAATGCTTATGTGATATGCATTGTGTACGATGTTAGCTGACTTCAGTTTGAATCCAATAATATGGTTTTAATCCTACAATCTTATGTATTTTACTTTTCATGCTTTAAGTATATATAAAGGGCGAAAAGTGTAATTTACTTTATATTAGATTATATAAAAAGATATCTTTAGATATACAACAGTCCTGGTTACCCTCGTGGATGAATTCGATTACACCTGTACTTAAAACAGGTACAAGAGGAGCAAACAACAAATGACCATCTTCATCAACTGAAAACAATCTCTAGGAACTCATCTTATTACTTAAAGAACATAAATTGTTTTTTACTTTTTTGGTTAGAATAACATGAAATGTTTCACAGAGAATGTTGCAGAAAACAATCACGCCATTTGTCAATAAACGGCAACTCATTAGGATTCAAGCTTGGGAGCTGGCAATGTTGAAGGCTATTGATTATCTGCATAGTCTCACCAAGAAGTTGGGCTACAATATGCATACTCGCCTCTCTTTTCTCTATGACACTTGTGTGGCATTTCATTGCTATAACTTGGGGTAAGTTTGTGAGACAAGCAGACAATATATCAGCGATTATTAATGATAATTGCACAAACAATTCCTCTTGGCTAACCTGGTCTTTGTCTGTATGGTGGGAATCCAGGATGGTTTGGGTGATCCGGTACATTGAATTGGCAGAAAGCGACATGTAGACCGAAGTATCATCTGAGCCTTCGTTATAGTATTTTCTTTCAAATACACACAATCACACATCGATATCTCATTCATCAATGTCTATTAGTGTGCATTTGTTGTGTCATAACAACCTACTAATGCACACGTACCAAATTTTCCAATAATCCCCCACATGAATGGAAATCGATTCTTCGAAGTAAGTTTCAGCAGTTGAGTATTGCCGGATAGGTAGGTGTTACCCTTTGAACCTTCCGTTATGAAGCATACTTAGCCTCCTAGCGGTTTGTAGTCACGATGACTTTGAACAGACCCCCATTTGTGTAGACGACAATATGCCTTCACACAATACTCTCCCTGGTTTGGTCAACCCCTCATTCTTGTGTCCATTATGGTCATGGATCACGGTCCTGGTTCTGCGAGAGCTCTAGGAAATTGTGCCTCCCCACAATTCCATTCGAAGCGACCACACTTCTCTCTAACATAGGTGATTCCCATGAATCATTAAAAGCATCATGGTTATTTCACTTAACCTTAATATGCTTAACCTCTCCCAAATGTCACTGGTTTTAGGGTACTCCCCTAGAAGAAAGGACTAGGAAGTTCAAGACTCCCTTTGGTTTTGGGGTACTCCCCCACAGTGACTGCCTCTGGTCATATGATTAAGTTTGCCTATTGAACTTAGCTCTTGGGATCTCCAGTCTGCTAAGTTAGGTTTCCCTCATACTTTTTTTATCGCGGGCTTTAGTCCCATTCCTCTCGACAACTTATAAAATTTATCCATGCTTAAGCCTTTTGTTAACGGGTCTGCAATGTTATCTTCTGACCTCACATGGTCAATCGTGATAACACCCGTTGACAGTAGTTGTCGTATTGTGTTATTTCTACGTCTCATATGCCTTGATTTGCCATTATACATTGAACATTGAGATCTACCAATTGCAGACTCACTGTCACAGTGTATGCAAATTGCCGACAACGGCTTTGGCCATTGTGGAATGTCTTCCACGAATTGACGTAACCATTTTGCCTCTTCCCCAGATTTGTCTAAGGCAATGAATTCAGACTCCATTGTGGATCTAGCAATTACAGTTTGTTTGGATGATTTCCAAGATATTGCTGCCCCACCAAGTAGGAACACGTACCCACTTGTTGATTTGGAATCTTTCATATCCGAAATCCAGTTCGCATCAGTATACCCTTCGATCACAGCTGGATGGTTGGTATAATGCAAACCATAGTTTCTTGTGTATCTTATGTACCTAAGCACCCTTATAATAGCTTTCCAATGTTGAACACTTGGATTGCTAGTATATCTACTTAGCCTACTCACGGCGTATGCTAAATCGGGTCTCGTACATGTCATGAGATACATTAGACTTCCAATGATTCTTGAATACTCTAATTGAGCAACCGGCTCAGCTCTATTTTTACATAGATGTAGAGTAGTGTCAACAAGAGAACGAGCCACTCGCTTGTCTTCCTTGTTGAATTTTTCAAGAATCTTGTCGACATAGTGTGCTTGACTCAAAATAAGACCTTCTTTGGTTTTAAATGATTTTTATTCCAAGAATAGTATCAACTAAACCCATGTCTTTCATGTCAAATCGTGCCTTTAACATGTCTTTTGTAGATTGAACCATTTTATAATTGCTCCCATTGATAAGCATGTCATCCACATAAAGTCATAAAATAACATAACCTCCATTTGTGTTTTTAACAAAAACACATTTATCACACTCATTAATTTTGAAACCATTGCTAATCATGACTTGGTCAAACTTTTGGTGCCATTGTTTTGGATCTTGCTTAAAGCCATACAAAGACTTGATGAGTTTGCATACTTTGCCCTTTTGACCACGGGCGGAGAAACCCTCAGGTTGCTCCATGTATATCTCTTCTTCCAAATCACCATTTAGAAAAGCCGTTTTTACATCCATTTGGTGCACTTCCAAACTTCGTAAAGACGCGATTGCAAGCACCAACCTTATAGAGGTTATACGTGTTACAGGTGAGTAAGTATCAAAATAGTCTAGACCTTCCTTTTGTCTAAAACCTGTGATCACTAGCCTCGTCTTGTATTTATCAATACTTCCATCGGCTTTCATCTTCTTTTTGAATATCCAACGATATCCAAGTGGTTTGCAACCAACTGGAAGATCTACCAATTCCCAAGTATGATTTTGTAAGATCGAATCAATTTCAATCTTGATTGCTTCTTTCCATTGAGGTCCTTCAGGTGAGGTCACCGCTTCATGGTAGGTATTAGGTTCACCTTCAACCATAAAGCTTACGAAGTCAGGACCAAAGGATTTTGCAACCTTTTGTCTTTTGCTTCGTCTTAAATCGCCATCCTCAGTCTCGGGCCGTTCATGTGTTCCTTCATGAACCAAGTCGTCATTTTGTGTTGACGAGCTTGCACCTACATCATTCGCTCGTGATGATGAGGCCTCATGTGTGTGTCCTAACTTAGGAAACACATGCTCAAAATACGAGACAGTATTGGGGCTCGCCTCCATGAAAGTGTTTACGTGTACATTTGGATTTTTGGATTCATGTACCAAAAACCGATGTGCACTACTATTGTGAGCATATCCAATAAAAATGCAATCAACAGTTTTGGGACCAATCCTAAGAGCTTTAGTAGGTGGTACGGTGACTTTAGCTAGGCACCCCCACACTTTCATGTATTTGTACGAAGGTTCTCTTCCCTTCCATAACTTATAAGGAGTCTCGTCCATATTCTTGAGAGGTATCTAATTTAAAAGATAATTTGCCGTTAAAATGGCATCCCCCCACATGTCATGGCTCACCCCAGAACTAACCAACATGGCATTCATCATCTCTTTCAATGCACGGTTCTTTCGTTCCGCCATGCCATTTGATTGTGGAGAATAAGGAGGGGTTAATTCATGTATTATGCCACTTTGTGCGCATATATCCACAAATGGTGAAACATATTCACCTCCTCGACCGCTTCTCACACGTTTAATTTTCTTGTTAAGTTGTAACTCAACTTCATTTTTAAACAAGATAAATTTTTCTATTGCTTCATGTTTACTTTTAAGTATATATACATAGCAATATTTTGAGCAATCATCAATAAACGTGATGAAATATTTGTTTCCCCTCTTGTTGGGCACATTTTTAAATTGCAGACATTGATGTGAATTAAATCAAGTGTTTCGGTTATTCTTTCAACCTATTTGAAGGATGATCTTGTAAGTTTGGATTCAACACATGATTCGCATTTCGAGTTTGTATCAATGTGGAATGTTGGTATGCTTTTTAATTTAATTAAACGACGAAGTGAATTGAAATTTACATGTCCTAATCTACCATGCCAAACATTTGAATTTAAAGACTCAATAATATAAGCAGAAGTAGATGCCTTATTCATTTCATTTCCAATCACGGTTACATCAAGTTTAAACATACCATTGAGGGCATAGCCCTTACCAACATACATTCCACGCTTAGTCAAGACAAACTTGTCCGACTCAAACACTAAACGAAAACCAAACTTATAAAGCAACCAACCCGAAACCAAATTCTTAAGAATTTCGGGCACATACAAAGTGTTGCTCAAAGTAAGCTCTTTTCCCAAAGTCATCTTCAAGATCACATTCCCTTCACCCTTGATGTCGGCCGTTGCTTGATTCCCCATAAACAACTTAGCATCACTAGCAGCCTCCTTAAAGGTGCTAAAGAGGGTCTTGTCACCACACACATGACGGGTCACACCCGTATCAATGAACCATCCTTGCGGTTTGTCCCCCACAAGATTGATTTCTTCAATCATTGCCGAGAGCTCGGTGATCATTGCCACCAACGGTTCACCATTTTCATCCACCATATGCGCACTCTCACGCTTAGGCTTCTTGCATTGGTTCGCACGATGGCCATTCTCATTACAATTGTAACAAACACCTTGGAAGTTTGAAGATTGAGGTTTCTTTTTCACAACCTCCTTCTTCGGTCCAAGGTTCACCTTTCCCTTTACCTTATTCATTTTACCCTTACCCTTATGCCCCCCCTTAGAAGATTGTCCAAGTTCAACCATGTTGGCCTTAGCCATTGGCTCCACACGAGCTGATTTGTTTTATTCTCTTTCTCAATTCGAAGACGAACAATTAATTCATCAATAGTCATCTCCTTTCGTTTGTGCTTAAGATAATTCTTAAACTCAACTCAACTAGGAGGCAACTTTTCAATTATGGCTGCAACGTGGAACGTTTCACTAAGTGTCATACCCTCGGCATGAATTTCATGAAGTATAACTTGTAGCTCTTGGACTTGGGTGATCAAAGTCTTGGAGTCAACCATTTTAAAGTCCAAAAAACGGGCCACAACAAATTTCTTTGTTCCCGCATCTTCGGTTTTATACTTCTTGTCTAAAGACTCCCATAGTTCTTTGGCTGTCTTTATCCCACAATAGACGTTATACAATGGATCCGCCAAACCATTGAGCACATAATTGCGACATAGAAATTCAGAATGTTTCCAAGCGTCCAAAGCACTCACACTTTGGGCATCATCTTGGGCAGTGGGTATGGGGGCTGTTTTCTCCAAGAACTGTGCAAAGTTCAAGGTTGTCAAGTAGAAAAACATTTTCTGCTGCCACCTCTTAAAGTGGACACCCGTGAACTTTTCAGGTTTTTCAGCATGGTTAGCCATTGTGGTCGCTCCCACATTGGCTGGGGTGGTCAAATGGACAGCAGGGGTAGCATTAGAAGTGTTTGGGGTTGGTCCTGTCATTCTTGCACACAGAAAACAGACCAAGTTAGTAACTTAGAAAAAAAAATTCAGAAAATTCTGAAATTTGCCAGATAAATTTATCCCGTGCGAGATAGCTTTATCTCGTGCGAGATAACAAAACCAGCCCAAAAAAGGAGCCTTTTCTGATTTCAGAATGTTAAACCAAGAACGAATCTGTCTAAGTCCAACTTTGAAGATCCAATTATTGATTCTGAGACCAAAACAGAAAAGAAAAAACTGTTTTTAAAACATATACTATTTTGAAACAAAACTGGTTTGGATCAAAATAGAATAGTTTCTGAAAATTTAAACAAAGTTTTCACGATAAGCTATCTCGTGCTAGATAGCCAAAAACAGCCCAAAAAAGGAGCCTTTTCTGATTTCAGAATGTTAAACCAAGAACAATCTGTCTAAGTCCAACTTTGAAGATCCAATTCTTGATTCTGAGACCAAAACAGAAAAGAAAAAACTATTTTTAAAACATATACTATTTTGAAACAAAACTGGTTTGGATCAAAACAGAATAGTTTCTGAAAATTTAAACAATGTTTTCACGAAACGGTTTTAAAAATATTGTTTTAAGATTGTAGGAACCGAATTCGTGAATTGAGTAAATAAACAGAAAATTAACAAATAGTTTTATTACTCATACAATACAATACAAGAATCTGAAATACAATACAGAATCAAAGAAATAAACCAAATACAATACGAAAAAAAATGTAAACGGTTTGGCTGAGGATCTTGTTGAACACGGGGCCCTTAAAACAATATTTCGAGTCTCCCAAGAGAACTCGTTGTTTCCCAGTGTACAACAGCCGGAGCAGTAGTACTGCCGGAGTTAACCGTAAACCTGAAAAAGGTTCGAATAAAAGAAACCAGAAATGTAGAAGAAGAAGAAGTTGGAAAAACCTTGCATTGCTTGTGTTGTGTGTAAGGTTTGGTGTGTGTTGCAACTTAGTTTACCTCTCTATTTATAGAGGAAAAACAAGGCACAAGTTTTTCATCCCACCAATGTGGGATACACCACTATAGTATTTTCTTTCAAATACACACAATCACACATCGATATCTCATTCATCAATGTCTATTAGTGTGCATTTGTTGTGTCATAACAACCTACTAATGCACACGTAACAAAATTTCCAACAATTCTTACTTTCTGCCTCATTAACCATGTTTTTTGCTGTAAGACTGAACCATTGAACAATCTCTTTTGGTGTATCAACTTGATGAGCAGGTTTCATCAGCTTGTTTCCTAGCCATCGGTGATAGATTTCAACTTCTAGCCATAACGTTCTAGCAGCCTTTTGAACGATTACATACTCATATCTAGCATTGAGGGTTTCTTCCACATGTTTGACATATGTAAGACCTTCGCTCACACTCCTTAACAACCTTTCAACAGTGTCTTTTTGGATTTTAGGAAGAGATATGGCGATGGCTGCGAGGGTTACTATTGGTAAGCTCCAGCAATCAACATATTTTTCTTCTAGGGCTTGACGCACATCATAGTTTCCAACTCCTTTAAAACCTCTAGATTTTTCTAGAAGCTTCATAAGATTGTAAGGTTGTTGCTTTTCAGCTCTCTGGATCACATGGTTCACAGATTTTGAAATGCTTGTCAATGTTCTTTCGGCAAGCTGCATATCATCTTGGAGTTGTAGAACATACTGGCTGAGATCTTTATTTTGTTGTAGTTGTGCAGGTCTCCTCACCGACACATTATTTGAGGCACCAAACATCAGCTTCAACCACTTCCAGCAATGAAAACAAAACAAGACACCGATTAAAAAGAATATTGGGATGAATGCTATCATTTTACATACCACCACAAACATATTATGAAATCCTATACAAAGACTCAAAAAGAGGACCTTTAGATCCTGAATGACAATCTTGCATCTGCGGCTACTAAATTTGAATGGTATGCCACTTTGTTTGCAGTCAGATAACTTTTGAGTATAGTAGCTCTCGACTTTAAAGACCCTGATATGGTTCTAAATCCATTTTATTGACACTTTAAAGCTTAAGGATGCAAAACATCTAGCAAGAGGAGTGACCGTACCCAGAATTACTCCGGAAAACTGTGTTATGAAAATCACTAAAACTGACCAGTTATAATCCGACCCATAAGAAGTAATAGACGGTCTTATGGCATACAAAATATAAGCATGCAGAAGAGTGTTAAAAACACATATTACCCAGAAGCAGAGGTTGTAGGAGAGCAAACTGCCGTAAATTGGGGGCTACTCGTTCCTGCCATGATCCAGTGGTTGCTCACATGCTGCTTTAGCTTCTCAATCGTTGGTTGTTGCAACTCTAGATTCTTCAAAGTTGTTTGATGACCTTCTTTGTATTTGGATTCTAGTATTTGTTTTGATTTCATAATCATTAAAGCTGAACATGTATGTATCATCAGTAAAGCGAGTAACATAGTGTCACACCCGGTCCATAGGCGGAAACAACCGGTGTGCGACTCATGAAAGGTTTTCGAGAGCGCGGTTAAGCAACAACTATATGATTAAATACATGAGGATTTCATTCATAATATAAGTTTTACAAAAATATCCATAAAAAGGTTTACATATAACATATTGAGATTTCACAGTTATGTCCTGCCGAAGGGAGATATAACCGTGAAAACTCCAAAATATAAAATCCTCATACATGAAATTTCCATAGTTAAACATAAAACCGTAGTGAGACACCGTGACCTCTCCACGTGGCTAAATACCTGAAAGACACGTAAAATAATTTAATCAGTATAAACTGAGTGAGTTCACAAGTTTTGTGACTCGATAAAATGCTTTCTAATATAATTCTCATAACGTCATGAATGCAGTATCCATGACTTGCAGTGTAACGTGAATACATGAGTTCGTAACCATTCCTTGACTATATATATACACCATAAAGCCCCACATAACATCCCACGAGTCCACGAGGGAATAAATAAATCGGAAAACTAAGCACCCGTCTTATAAAGTGGCGCGACCACTTACGAGTGGGTTGGTCAGACCAGTAGTACTACCCGTAGAGTTCCTCGGCTATAGTTGCCTATAGTTTATGGTTACAATATATACCGGGGACTTTATGTACCATGAGCGCACCAAATATCTCATGTACACGCACATTGTAAATCAAGATATACACCATGATAAAACATATTTAAACACGTGTCCCTCGCCCCGAAAACAGTTTAAAACATAGTGAAAATAGTGAAAATAGGGGCTGTGAGACTCACCTTAAATCGAGGAATAATGTTCCGTTATACTTGGTGAGTTTCCTGTATTATATCGTATACGTACATTCTTCAGTACATAATACTTATACTACTATTAATACTTAGCCCGATACATACTTATGAGGTGACGGTATATATGTATTTTTATACCTTAGCGATATGGACGTTAGACAACGTCTTATACTTGTTATATATATACCCGTTATATTCTCTTTATATATATATCCTCCGAGCATTAGGGAATGCTCGATACAAATTATTAGTCGGTAATCATGACGTTCGTGACATGCTTTGGCCTAATAGGTTTTGGAGCTCTCATCGTTAGTCCCCAGGTAGGTAACGGGCCCATCTATGATATATTCAGTTACCAGCCTAGACAGGACGTCCCGACTACCGGCACCTCCACCCTTCCAGTTACTCGCAATGTCCATCACAAAAACCCGTATTTTATATTTATTGCACATATATAGGAATATATGTGTATGACTTGTATACTTATTTTGTTATGTATATATTATAAGTATTATTAATATCCTTTTTAAATCTTATAAGCATATATTATATATATCTTACTAGTACTCATATTTTATCATTATTATTATTATTATTACTATTATTATTACTATTATTATTTTTACTTTTATGACAAACCCGATACGGTTTTTAATACGTTAGTTATATCCTTTGTAAAGTTTAACATAACCAAAATTCCATTTTTACATTTAGATCATCTTGTTTATTCATAAATGGGTTTTACTACTGAAGATCATTTTTACCTTAACCTTCCTTAAACACCCCTTTAAATCCTTTATATCTTTTACTTAACATGATTTATCCTTACTTATATGTCACACTTCAAGTTTATATTCATGATTTATCACCTCATTAAATATATGTATCTTAGGCTTAATCCATGTTTTTCTATTAAACATAATATGATTTTATTACCTTGGAAATGTCGGTTTTTCGAGACGTTCTTGAGCGTGTTTAGGCTCTTGGATGATGGTCTTGTAGTGTAGGCTCTAGAATATGTTTATTAAACATGAACACAAGTGTTAAAATCAAAGGAAACGAGTGTGTGTTGGCTGGACAGAAAAGAACCATTTTCCAGCAAGTATTTTATGAAGAACAATTAGACTTTTAGGCTTACCAAGTGCTGAAATTAAGCCGGAAATGGATATTCGAAAGATGGTTCGTGATCCTTACGAGTTTCCTTGGATTTCTAAACAAGAATCACCGAAAAATACCAAGTAGTTTGTGAGATATGAACAAAAGAAGAGAGGTGGGTACTGCTGGAAAATGCAGTTTCCCAGCAGTGACCTTCGAAGGTTCAAAGCTTCTTACCGAGTTTTCCGGGCAGAGATCCGTTCAAGGCTTTCCACTACGGTTTAAGGATTTCTTCTAGCTTTCCAACGATATATAGGGTTCAGAGGGGTCAGGGCAGAATTATAGAGAAATTGGGTTGCAAAGAGGCGGTTGCTTGGTGTTGCGCTGCTGCTGTTCTTCAGCCATGAAAAGAGAGAAATTTGGAGTGTGTTTAAGGGTTTGTATGAGTTTGTGTGTGGTGTTTTTCATCAAAATAATTGGTCTTATTTATAGGCAAACCCAAGGGAACACATCCCTTGATTTGGGGATCCAAAAGATTACAATCCCTTGATTTAAGGGTGTCAAATCTTACACCATAAAGTGAAATAGTTAGTCAAAGCATGGTTTTTATTGTTGTTTATTTGATGGAATGGGGGTAGGCGGCCATAGGGAATGGTTAGGAAGATTTTGCTTGATCTTGCAGTACTTTCAATATTGTGCCCATACCTTGGCAGGTAAAAGATAAGATCTTCCAGAACAGACTGGCTCATTTTGGGCGGAAGTATTCCCTTCCCGCAGGTCTTCCCACAGGTCTTCCCGCAGGGTCTTCCCGCAAGTCTTCCCGCAGGGTCTTCCCGCAGGGTCTTCCCGCAGGTCTTCCCGCAGGGTCTTCCCGCAGGTCTTCCCGCAGGGTCTGAGCACAGGGTCTTTGAGCACAGGGTCTTTGAGCACTTTGAGCACAGGGTCTTTGAAAAGGATTTTTGGTTTTTAGGGTTTTTCGCAAGGATTCTTCCCACGGGTTTCCCAATGTCACGCAGAGTTTTTCCACTCTTCTGTTTGAACTTTGGGTATATTATAGATGATATGGAACCCGTATTTATTTTGGTTCCCGGTATGATGTATATTTAAATTTAGCCCGGAGTTATATTTGGTTAAATAGTGCTCCATATTGTAATCCTTTATGGATTGTTTAAATTATTAACTTCATATTATTTTTGACTAGTATACCTTTAATTCCTTCATAGTTTCATATCTTGGTCGTCTCACTGTATAATGTATCATTGGTTTGGCCGGTTCGGCGACTATATTCCATTATTTAAACGTTTATGGCGTTTTGGTCCTAATTAGAGTATTAGAACATTACTGGGCATGGTCTTACCATTACCCCTTATATTGGATCATAGGTATATATTTAGCTTGATATGTTTGTCACCTCTGACTATTACTGGGCTGTCTTTATCATATAGTCGTTCTCATCGGCACTTTATACAATCCTATAGGCATTACGACTGTTCTCGTTCACATTTCAAGTATACTATGGTTTATACGTCATATAACTTATATAATCAACACATAATTTAAATCAAGTATATAGATTAGAGTGTGAAATAATTACCGGGTGTCACATTCTCCCCCTGTTGGAAGAATTTCGTCCCGAAATTTGTTGTTAGTTATCCGTTATAGTTGGGTCCGGGAAAAGGTGTGGGTACTTCTTTCGAATTTGATCTTCTCTTTCCCAGGTAAACTCGGGTCCTCTTTTAGATTTCCATTGGACCTTTACTAATTTAATCCGACTTCTTCGTAGTTTTTGTTCTTTCCAGTCGGTAACGGCTATCGGTTCTTCAATAAAGTGTAACTGATCGTCAATATGTACTTCATCTAAAGGTATAATTAAAGATTCATCGGATAGACACTTTTTAAGGTTCGACACATGGAATGTGTCATGTACCCCGTTAAGTTCTTCCGGTAGCTTCAACTTATAGGCCACTGGACCTATCCTTTCTAGGATCTCGAACGGTCCGGTATATCTTGGGCTGAGCTTGCCCCGCTTTCCAAACCTCGGAACTCCTTTCCATGGCGAGACCTTTAAAAGAAATTTATCTCCCACTTGGAATTCCAAAGGCTTGCGTCTCACATCCGCATAACTTTTCTGTCGATCGCGGGCCGTTTTCAGTCGTTCTTTTATTTGAAATATCTTGTCAGTAGTTTCTTGAATTAGTTCGGGACCCGTCATTTGTCTATCGCCTATTTCCGCCCAGCACAAGGGCGACCTACACTTACGACCATACAAAGCTTCGAACGGTGCAGCCTTTATGCTCGTGTGGTAGCTATTATTATATGAAAATTCCACCAAAGGAAGGTGAACATCCCAGCTACCACCAAAATCAATTGCACACGCTCTTAGCATATCCTCCAATGTTTGTATAGTTCGTTCGCTTTGGCCGTCAGTCTGGGGATGGTAGGCGGTACTCATATCTAATCGCGTGCCCAAAGCTTTTTGTAACGACTTCCAAAAATGAGACGTAAATCGACTGTCGCGGTCAGAAATAATCGAGACTGGGACTCCATGTCTTGACACGATCTCTTTTATATATAGTCTAGCTAACCGCTCCATCTTATCCGTTTCTTTGATAGCTAAGAAATGCGCGGATTTGGTTAGCCGGTCGACTATCACCCATATGGTGTCATAACCTCCTGGAGTCCTAGGTAACTTCGTAATGAAATCCATCGAGATTTGTTCCCATTTCCACATGGGAATCTCGGGCTGTTGTAATAATCCGGATGGTTTCTGATATTCCGCCTTGACTTTTGCGCAAGTTAAACATTTTCCCACATAATTTGCTATATCACCCTTAAGATTAGGCCACCAGTAGTATCCCTTTACATCTTTATACATTTTATCTGCACCGGGGTGCACGGAATACTTCGTCTTGTGGGCTTCATCAAGTATTCTTTCACGTAATCCTCCCTTGAGAGGAACCCATATTCGGTTGACAAAGTACAGGGTACCGTCTTCTTTGGATTCTAAGTTGTCAACCATACCACGGAGACCCTCGTCTTTGATATTATCAGGTTTCAAAGCTTCTCGTTGGGCTTCGTGGATAAGGGTGGTGAGGTTCGTACTTATAGTTAGCCCTAAGACTTTAACACGTGATGTCTTCACCCTTTCTTTCCTGCTTAAAGCGTCCGCTACAACGTTCGCCTTTCCAGGGTGGTACTTGATTACACAATCATAATCATTCAATAATTCAACCCACCGTCGTTGCCTCATGTTTAATTCTTTTTGATCAAATATATGTTGTAGGCTTTTATGATCGGTGTAGATTGTGCAATGGGTGCCGTATAAGTAATGACGCCATATCTTAAGTGCAAACACCACTGCGCCCAATTCTAAATCGTGAGTGGTGTAATTTTTCTCGTGCACTTTGAGTTGTCGTGACGCGTACGCGATGACTTGATTTCTTTGCATAAGGACACAACCAAGTCCTTGATGCGAAGCATCGCAATAAACTACGAAGTCATCCGTCCCTTCAGGTAGAGCTAGGATAGGCGCACTACAAAGCTTCTGTTTTAGCAACTGGAACGCCTTTTCTTGTTTATCTCCCCAATTAAAAGGTTTATCCTTCTGTGTGAGCGCAGTAAGGGGTTGTGCTATCTTCGAGAAATTTTCAATAAATCGCCGATAGTAGCCTGCTAGCCCTAGAAATTGTCGTATTTCCGTCGGTGTCTTCGGCACTTCCCAGTTTTTAATGGCCTCTACTTTTGAAGGGTCAACATGAATTCCCTTCTTATTGACGACATGGCCTAAAAAGTGTACTTCTCTTAGCCAAAAATCACACTTTGAAAACTTTGCATACAACTTCTCCTTTCTCAACAATTCTAAAATCAATCGAAGGTGTTGCTCGTGCTCCTCTTCCGTTCGGGAATAAATTAATATGTCATCTATAAACACTATCACGAACTTGTCTAGGTAAGGTTTGGACACTCGGTTCATTAAGTCCATGAACACGGCAGGTGCGTTCGTTAGCCCAAAAGGCATGACTAGAAATTCATAATGACCATACCTCGTTCGAAACGCAGTCTTTGGTACATCATCCTCGTGTATCTTCAGCTGATGGTACCCGGATCGTAGATCTATCTTGGAATAGAAACTAGATCCCTGTAATTGGTCAAACAAATCATCAATCCTCGGTAAAGGGTACCGATTTTTGATGGTCAGTTTGTTAAGTTCCCTGTAATCAATACACATACGGAACGAACCGTCTTTCTTCTTGACAAATAGTACCGGGGCTCCCCAAGGTGAGTAGCTCGGGCGTATGAAACCCTTGTCTAGTAGCTCCTGTAATTGATTCGATAGTTCTCGCATTTCCGAGGGAGCTAATCGATAAGGTGCTCGCGCTACTGGTGCAGCTCCTGGTACTAGATCGATTCGAAACTCCACTTGTCTTTGAGGTGGTAACCCTGGTAGATCTTCTGGAAAGACTTCGGGGAAATCTCTCACTATAGGTATACTTCCTATCTTCCTTTCTTCATCCTTCTTCTCCACCACGTGGGCTAAGAAAGCTTGACACTTCTTTCGCAAGCACTTTCGTGCTTTCATACACGAAATTAACTTCATCACAGTGCCACGTCTTTCCCCTTGAATAGTCAGCGTTTCACCACTTGCCAAGGGTACGCGGATTTGCTTGTCATAAAAAATAATTTCAGCATGGTTCTTTGCTAACCAATCCATGCCTATAACGACATCAAAACTTCCTAAATCTATCGGCAACAGATCTACGTTAAATTCATGTTCTCCCATCACTAGTACGCAACTTTCCACTATATCGTCTGATCGTAACTGTTTGCCATTAGCTAATTCTATAGTATAGGGCGCTGCTAATTTACTAGGTGCTAAACCAAGTAGGTCCTTAAATTCAGTGGATATAAAACTTAAATCCGCACCAGTATCAAATAACACAGACGCATAGTGGTTGTTAAGTAGGAACGTACCAGTGACGACATTTGGGTCTTCCTTAGCTTCACCCGCCCCGATAACAAAAGCCCTAGCTTGAGCTGTATTCTTCATCTGTGGACAGTCCTTGATAAAATGACCCGTATTTCCGCACCCATAACAAGCTCGTGGTGTCGTTTTCCCCGGTTCTTGCTTCACAACTACTGCACCATTCTTAATTCTACACTTAGCTTCCACATGCCCTCTCTTGTGACAATGCTTACACACAATACTTGAGCAGTCACCAACATGATAATACTTGCATTTGTCACACCACGGGTTTGACCCGCTATACGTCTTCCGTGGTTGATCCGTGGTCTGGGCGGCATACACTTTCACAGTTTCTTGTTTCTTGACAGGGGGTTCTTTGGAACTTGACCCTTGATTACGAGAGGCCCAGCTCCTCTTGTGATTATTATGGCGGCTGTTGCTGCGTTGGGAGAATGGTTGGCTTGCTTCCTTCTGAGTTGGCTTTCCTAGGGTGCCAGCTCGTACTGCATCTTCTGTCAGACTCAGACCTAGTTCAACAGCCTCGGCCATGGTCGCAGGCCTAGTGGCCGTGATTGGTCCCCTGATAACTGTTGCTAATCCCCAGATGTACCTTTCAACTCTCTTTTCTTCAGTGGTGGCCATATGAGGAACTATTCGGCATAGCTCGTGAAATCGCGTGTTATATGCTGTGATGTCGGCTCCCTTCATGGTGAGCGTCCAGAACTCATTTTCCAACTTCTGCATCTCAGTCCTTGGGCAATATTTCTTTTCCATCATCTCCTTTAACTCTTTCCAGGTCTTACCATAGGCCACGTCTCGGCCTAGGGTTTGTACTTGTAAATTCCACCACGATAGGGCTTCATCTTGAAACATACATGTCACGTACAACACTTTCTGTTTTTCTGTGCATCCACTGATTGCTATCACAGATTCTGTCTTCTCGATCCAACGGATAACTCCTATGGCTCCTTCCGTTCCCTTAAAGGACCACGGTTTGCATGTCATGAAAGTTTTGTAGGAACATCCTCGTTCCTCACCGCCAGTCTCTGGAGCTACATTTTCAGTGTTTGCGGAATTCCTTCGTTCTTGACTTGAGTCGCCCCTACTGGCTTCGTAGGCGGCTATCGCTTGCGCTATGACTTCTTGTAATTGCGCAGGTGTATTAGGTAAACTGTCGTTCCTTCTCCTTGGCATTTTCCTTCAAGTTGAGAATAAGAAGGATCGGTTAGTATTGGCATCACGCTTGTATGTAAGTAGTTGTAGGGTTCGATACTTATTACATTCACACCCATATATTTGCTTATAGTCATACTTATCAATCATATACTCGCATACATAGATTTTATTATTACATCTCATTATACCACATCGTATACTCATACTCATATATCATAAACATAACTTCATTACATCAAAAGATTTGATTACATAAGTTTATGTTTAAGTCTACTACACACTCCTACAACATACAAGCGTTTTGCCAAAAGATCGGGTCGTAGCCCGTAATATATTACTTCCCATACATATGATTACTACCCGCTAATACTAGTCTATAGTCGCTTCATGGCATCGGTGGTGGCGGTGGTGGAAACATGTCTCCCAAAAAGGCTTGAATCGTCTTAACCTCATTTTCCAATCTCATCACTCTTTGTTCGGCGGCAGCGGCCCGCCTCGCTCCCACATCAGCTAAGTGTAATGCATCCCCTACCATATGCTCCAACTTCAGTATCCTCATCCTTGCATCGGAGATCAAGTCATAGTGATTATCAAGGCGGAGACTGGTCTCACAGGCCTTGCCTTTCACGCTCTCCATAAACACCTCGACCCTCTGCTCCCAATCCATGAGCCATTCCTCAAGGGCCTTTCTCTCAGCCTCGGCGGCTGCTGCGGTCGGTGGTACGGGGACCTCTGTATCATCGGAGGTAGCGCGCCCTTGGAGGCGTGAGGACTCGCCTACCTCATGTATAGTCCGGGGCACCTCGTCGTCGGAGTCCGTGGCATACCTTTTCAGCCCGGCGGCTCGTATCTCCTCGGAGGGCACTGCAGCCAGCTCCTCCATCTCCTCAAGGTCGTCGTCGTCATAAGTTACCTTGTCGTCCTCATCGAGCCTGATTACCTCGGTAGGCTCGTCATCGGAGATCTCTATAGGATCATCAGGAATTGGAACAACGTCGCTCATATGGACACTGCTGCTATCAGTGTTAGAGTCAGAGCCGGAGTCGGAGTCAGTGATGGCTAGGCCATGATATGGATCATTGTTCGGGAAGGCCATCGCTGAAAGGATTAAGGTTTAATTAGTGATAATATCGCTTTTTTTTTTTTTTTTTTTCCTATCACTTATTTTGGTCATTCCTATACTAGACCATTAGTTGCGATAAAGGTGTCGTGAAGACACGTGCACTCTCGTGTAATGCAAGTTTTGAAAACATGTCATGCAAGAAAAACGTTTTCACGAGGGAATCTAAGGGGTTATAGTCTAGACTCATGGTTGAATCCTAGTTCGCTATAACCTTGGCTCTGATACCAGTCTGTCACACCCGGTCCATAGGCGGAAACAACCGGTGTGCGACTCATGAAAGGTTTTCGAGAGCGCGGTTAAGCAACAACTATATGATTAAATACATGAGGATTTCATTCATAATATAAGTTTTACAAAAATATCCATAAAAAGGTTTACATATAACATATTGAGATTTCACAGTTATGTCCTGCCGAAGGGAGATATAACCGTGAAAACTCCAAAATATAAAATCCTCATACATGAAATTTCCATAGTTAAACATAAAACCGTAGTGAGACACCGTGACCTCTCCACGTGGCTAAATACCTGAAAGACACGTAAAATAATTTAATCAGTATAAACTGAGTGAGTTCACAAGTTTTGTGACTCGATAAAATGCTTTCTAATATAATTCTCATAACGTCATGAATGTAGTATCCATGACTTGCAGTGTAACGTGAATACATGAGTTCGTAACCATTCCTTGACTATATATATACACCATAAAGCCCCACATAACATCCCACGAGTCCACGAGGGAATAAATAAATCGGAAAACTAAGCACCCGTCTTATAAAGTGGCGCGACCACTTACGAGTGGGTTGGTCAGACCAGTAGTACTACCCGTAGAGTTCCTCGGCTATAGTTGCCTATAGTTTATGGTTACAATATATACCGGGGACTTTATGTACCATGAGCGCACCAAATATCTCATGTACACGCACATTGTAAATCAAGATATACACCATGATAAAACATATTTAAACACGTGTCCCTCGCCCCGAAAACAGTTTAAAACATAGTGAAAATAGTGAAAATAGGGGCTGTGAGACTCACCTTAAATCGAGGAATAATGTTCCGTTATACTTGGTGAGTTTCCTGTATTATATCGTATACGTACATTCTTCAGTACATAATACTTATACTACTATTAATACTTAGCCCGATACATACTTATGAGGTGACGGTATATATGTATTTTTATACCTTAGCGATATGGACGTTAGACAACGTCTTATACTTGTTATATATATGCCCGTTATATTCTCTTTATATATATATCCTCCGAGCATTAGGGAATGCTCGATACAAATTATTAGTCGGTAATCATGACGTTCGTGACATGCTTTGGCCTAATAGGTTTTGGAGCTCTCATCGTTAGTCCCCAGGTAGGTAACGGGCCCATCTATGATATATTCAGTTACCAGCCTAGACAGGACGTCCCGACTACCGGCACCTCCACCCTTCCAGTTACTCGCAATGTCCATCACAAAAACCCGTATTTTATATTTATTGCACATATATAGGAATATATGTGTATGACTTGTATACTTATTTTGTTATGTATATATTATAAGTATTATTAATATCCTTTTTAAATCTTATAAGCATATATTATATATATCTTACTAGTACTCATATTTTATCATTATTATTATTATTATTACTATTATTATTACTATTATTATTTTTACTTTTATGACAAACCCGATACGGTTTTTAATACGTTAGTTATATCCTTTGTAAAGTTTAACATAACCAAAATTCCATTTTTACATTTAGATCATCTTGTTTATTCATAAATGGGTTTTACTACTGAAGATCATTTTTACCTTAACCTTCCTTAAACACCCCTTTAAATCCTTTATATCTTTTACTTAACATGATTTATCCTTACTTATATGTCACACTTCAAGTTTATATTCATGATTTATCACCTCATTAAATATATGTATCTTAGGCTTAATCCATGTTTTTCTGTTAAACATAATATGATTTTATTACCTTGGAAATGTCGGTTTTTCGAGACGTTCTTGAGCGTGTTTAGGCTCTTGGATGATGGTCTTGTAGTGTAGGCTCTAGAATATGTTTATTAAACATGAACACAAGTGTTAAAATCAAAGGAAACGAGTGTGTGTTGGCTGGACAGAAAAGAACCATTTTCCAGCAAGTATTTTATGAAGAACAATTAGACTTTTAGGCTTACCAAGTGCTGAAATTAAGCCGGAAATGGATATTCGAAAGATGGTTCGTGATCCTTACGAGTTTCCTTGGATTTCTAAACAAGAATCACCGAAAAATACCAAGTAGTTTGTGAGATATGAACAAAAGAAGAGAGGTGGGTACAGCTGGAAAATGCAGTTTCCCAGCAGTGACCTTCGAAGGTTCAAAGCTTCTTACCGAGTTTTCCGGGCAGAGATCCGTTCAAGGCTTTCCACTACGGTTTAAGTATTTCTTCTAGCTTTCCAACGATATATAGGGTTCAGAGGGTTCAGGGCAGAATTATAGAGAAATTGGGTTGCAAAGAGGCGGTTGCTTGGTGTTGCGCTGCTGCTGTTCTTCAGCCATGAAAAGAGAGAAATTTGGAGTGTGTTTAAGGGTTTGTATGAGTTTGTGTGTGGTGTTTTTCATCAAAATAATTGGTCTTATTTATAGGCAAACCCAAGGGAACACATCCCTTGATTTGGGGGATCCAAAAGATTACAATCCCTTGATTTAAGGGTGTCAAATCTTACACCATAAAGTGAAATAGTTAGTCAAAGCATGGTTTTTATTGTTGTTTATTTGATGGAATGGGGGTAGGCGGCCATAGGGAATGGTTAGGAATATTTTGCTTGATCTTGCAGTACTTTCAATATTGTGCCCATACCTTGGCAGGTAAAAGATAAGATCTTCCAGAAGCAGACTGGCTCATTTTGGGCGGAAGTATTCCCTTCCCGCAGGTCTTCCCGCAGGGTCTTCCCGCAGGTCTTCCCGCAGGTCTTCCCGCAGGGTCTTCCCGCAGGTCTTCCCGCAGGGTCTTCCCGCAGGGTCTGAGCACAGGGTCTTTGAGCACAGGGTCTTTGAGCACTTTGAGCACAGGGTCTTTGAAAAGGATTTTTGGTTTTTAGGGTTTTTCGCAAGGATTCTTCCCACGGGTTTCCCAATGTCACGCAGAGTTTTTCCACTCTTCTGTTTGAACTTTGGGTATATTATAGATGATATGGAACCCGTATTTATTTTGGTTCCCGGTATGATGTATATTTAAATTTAGCCCGGAGTTATATTTGGTTAAATAGTGCTCCATATTGTAATCCTTTATGGATTCTTTAAATTATTAACTTCATATTATTTTTGACTAGTATACCTTTAATTCCTTCATAGTTTCATATCTTGGTCGTCTCACTGTATAATGTATCATTGGTTTGGCCGGTTCGGCGACTATATTCCATTATTTAAACGTTTATGGCGTTTTGGTCCTAATTAGAGTATTAGAACATTACTGGGCATGGTCTTACCATTACCCCTTATATTGGATCATAGGTATATATTTAGCTTGATATGTTTGTCACCTCTGACTATTACTGGGCTGTCTTTATCATATAGTCGTTCTCATCGGCACTTTATACAATCCTATAGGCATTACGACTGTTCTCGTTCACATTTCAAGTATACTATGGTTTATACGTCATATAACTTATATAATCAACACATAATTTAAATCAAGTATATAGATTAGAGTGTGAAATAATTACCGGGTGTCACACATAGCCACATACAAGATTGCTAGTAACCAACTGTAAGCCACACCGTTTTTCATTTGAATGCATACATTTACAACCAAGGTGATTACTAGAATACCCAAAGCTATGAGGTTTGTGAACAGTTCCTTACTTTCCATGGTTGCTAGAGAAGGAAATAAATTAGCCATCATTGTACACATAAATTCCATGCTTCCAAACTTTGATGCCTGGTCAACGTCTCTTGGCATTGAGCTATTTAGATCCATTGGCAGCTTCATTGCAACATCAATGACAGTGAGAAGCAGCATTCAGAGTAATGTATTTACACGGAAACCATAGTTTTTTAGTATTAAAACCATGTAATAGATCCGCCAGCATTGGTAGGATGCAGAAAAGAGAAGCTAATGCAATATAAATCCCAATCAACACCATAGGTTTACCGTAGTTGTTTTGCTGCTCTGCCTGGGACATTAAATTCCGCAATAATTCTAAAAATCCATCAGGAAGGCTGCTGCAGTTATACTTCAGATGATTCTGAAATTGCATAAATTTTTTAAACCAGGGGGGTTCCATAATTTTGCTCCCTCCAAAGGAAAGGAAACGAAGATTGCGTGAATTTTGGCTTAAAAGCTGTGGTAATATTTGAAACAATATAGAAGGATTAAGGTAAGGCTTTAATATATGTTTTGTTATATGCAATCTATGATTGTCTTAAACAAAGTAACACACAGTATACTTATATACTGGTCTTTAATTGTTGCATAGTTTTCTGAATGAAATTTCCAGCGACTTTCCACCAAATACAGTGGGAGTTTAATAAGAAAATCCAGGACCAATGTTAGATTGTTGTTAAGGTGTCTAATAAGTCAAGCAGTCAACCATCTCATCATATTTGTTAATTTTATTTGTTCCTCACACATATCTGGATACCAAGATTGATAACAAAGTAACACACAATATACTTATATACTGGTCTTTAATTGTTGCATAGTTTTCTGAATGAAATTTCCAGCGACTTTCCACCAAATACAGTGGGAGTTTAATAAGAAAATCCAGGACCAATGTTAGATTGTTGTTAAGGTGTCTAATAAGTCAAGCAGTCAACCATCTCATCATATTTGTTAATTTTATTTGTTCCTCATACATATCTGGATACCAAGATTGATACTTGAATACACGAACAAGTTAAAGGTTGCATCATTTCTGACCAATCGTATACAATTGGTTACACCCGATCGATCAATATATATTTTAATTTTGCTAGTATTCTTTGAAAAACCATGCAACTAATACGATTTTTTTTAGTCTACAGTATATGTGATAGCATTTTGGAAGGTTGTAAGACCAAATCAACAATATAAAGTTTGTTAATTATGGAAGGAGATAAAATTTGAATTCGCTGTAGTGGATACTATTGATTAATTCCAAGCAACAGATACTTTGGATAAGGATTAGAAGATATAATGTTCGTTCTCTTAATTGAATTTCAATGAAATTCAGCCCAATTTTTTTAGTAAAAGATTGGGCCGAAGCCGAATAAACAGTCAAATGAGAAAGCTTTAGTTCACGTTAGGCAATGGTTTGGTTTTGTTGATCTAATTGATGTAGACAAAGAGTTAGTGTTCCGTGTGTGTTATAGTTGGATCTAGTGAGCGTACTATCTGACCTAGTCCACTCAAGGCAATACAACCGAGCCATTTTTTATTAACATAATGACACCGAGCCTTTATTGCAGCCCATGCTACTGAATCAGCTTCTTTATTTTTAGTGCCAACAATTAAGAATTGTTTTCTCCTACTTGCTGCATCAAAATCCAAATCACAAACTTCTGATAAAAAATGAGCAGTTCTAGTAAGATTTGTAATATGAATATCTATACGTTTTACAGAGATATAAGGTGCCATTTTAGGATTCCATTTCCTAGTAGTTCTTTTCTTTCTAAGAGGTGGAATAGAATAACCCGGTTGAAGCGTAATGATCATACGTCTGTAATGCATTGTCTTTCCCATAATGGGTCCCATTCTTCTAGCCTTTCCCCGAAGTCGATGACTATTCGTCGCAATTACCTTGACACCAAAGAAGAGTTCGACCCAATGCTTTATTTCTGTCCTAGTTGATCCTGATTCGACATTAGAAGTATATTGATTTTTCCCCAATAACCGAATACTTTTGTCTGTAAATATTGCATACCTGATTCCATCCATAAATCGATTTGATTCCCTATGAGTTATAGTCTCAATAAGACTACTAATTCTTACTGAGCATTCTCAGGTACGTTTTTGCACGTGTATTTTTTTTGTTAAGTTCATTTAAAAAAATCATTTTGTGATATAAATAAAATCAATTTATGTACACATAGTATAGATACAAGCATAGATGTAATAAATTTTTACATATACGTTATGTAATCATTTGTTTTACCTGTAATTTTATAATTTGGATCATCGCGTGTGTGATACGGGCTCTAAAGCTAGTATGTGTGTGTGTGTTTGTATGATTTGGTTTCAGAAGTATTTCTTTGTGCGAGAAGTATGAGAAATGGTTCTAACCAATCACGTAATTTGCTTTTAATTTCTGATTACATAATTAAAAGTACAAACTAGTAAAATGGTTGTTTTCTATTTCTAATTAATTGTAAGTTACACATCAATATATTATTAGTTAATTTATTTTAAACAAATTCATCATCATATCATAATCCAGTTCGATTCATACGATTGCTATAAAACCTTTCACTACAATGTCCAATCTCATTAAATTAAAGGATTATTTTGTTATGATTAACCACAAACCAAACATATGCATATCATTTTTCACCAATTTTGGCATAGGTTCATCAATTTATACATTCATAAATGGACTATTAGATACTTATTTCAAACTAGATTTCAAACCCATTTATTAATACTTGAAAAGCACTACAAAATATAAAACACAAACTTTTTCCAAGCTCCATATCTCGTTATAACACAAGAATAACACATTAACTTAAACTTGAACAAAAACATAATGGTTAGATATACAGGGTCAAACATAATGAAGATCAACTAATTTAATCGAGAAGTAAATTACTGCATATGTTCTTAGATTCATTGATGTGTTGTAAAACACACTTACTTTCCGTATCATTTTTATCATGTTTTAATTGCTTTTTAGTTTAATTATTAAGTTTTATGGTTTGTTTATGCTTAATGTTACAAAGATGATTGTGTACTTGTAGGGTATGAGGTTTGGTTGAAAAAAGAGTTAAATTTGAAGAGTTTAGGGGCTTAATTGGTCAACTTTCAATACTACAACTCAAGGCCAGACCCAAGCCCACAAATGAGAGCCTTTCATGCCTTGTTATATGAATTAAAGGAAAAAAAATAAAAGAACCCTAATCTGCCAAAACTTGCGATCGGCCAGCAAGGAAGAAAGAAAGAAAAAAGAAGTGGCGGCTGAGTTGGTGGCTAAAGTGACGGCTGGAGAAGAAGAATAACACAGAGGAGGGTTTGTAACAACAGCTAAGGGTATTATAAACTCATAATCTCAGCTTATAATCATAAGTATTCATTCATAAACTTTGTTCTCTTGTTCAAGAACCCTAACTAGTTAAACTTGATCTTTTTGTTGGATTGTTTTGCAAGTAATTTGAAGTTTGACTTGTGTTTGATTGTTTTTGATCATTGAATGAGTTTTATCATGTTTATATTGATGTTTATGATGTTTACTTTGAATGTATGCTGCTGTCCAAACTTAATGAGTGGCTAAAGTAGTTAGTTCTACATAGGTTAGATGATTATTGTTAGGTTTTAGTAAGTAGTTTGGATTGTTGATGATCATGGCTTAAATTGTTAATGTAAAGTTCGGTTTAACATTGAATTAGGTTGTGTTTAGTGGCTGTGAATTTGTTAATTACACTTATAAACCTCTTGCTTTAATTAATTGAATGAGTTTTGATTGATTGTTGCTTGTTAGGACTCTTTACTTGGTGTTTAGGGTTTGTTTGCAGGAAGTACAACCGTAGGGTTTAAGTGAGTGTATTAATTGAATATTACCAGCGGGTAGGCACATTCCTTGAGACCGAGAGGTGATAGGAGTAGGGTCGTCTCATAGCTTTTACTTGTTAGGATTAGGATCGCGCGAGAGCGGGTTCGGTTCTTGTCGGGTTTGGGTTTGTGAGCGATTAGTTGACCTAGTATAAGTTAAACTGAATTGTTCCTCTATCCTTGGTTGCATAGTATTCGTCTCCATTAGGGTAGTGTGTCGGTGAGACCGAGAGGAAAGTCGGCATTAGAGCACTTTAACAATTCGTCACCCGGTTTTGTTCTTAAAATCAACTAAGTGTAGGTTAGGGTTTGTTAGTGAGACCGAGAGGTAATCTAGTTTCCTGAGTGAACCTTAGTTGTGTCATCCTTAGGAACCGGTGTCGTGAGATTCTACAATCCATTAGCTTACTATACCTTCAATAGGATTCTTACCTAGGTAGACGTTTTTCCCATTGATAAAACTTATTTTCACAGTTTCGTTTAGTTTTCTTAATTTAAGTCTTTTAAGTTAATTTAAGTTAGGTTAAGTAGTTAATAATTAAAAAAAAATTAAAATATATTAGGTGAGTCTTATTTAGGGTTAAGTATTAGATACGTTTTCACGTGTCCTTGTGTTCGACACTCGGACTTCCTTAGTGCTATACTATTAGTGATCGGTACACTTGCCGGTTTTGTGTGGCTTCTTTAGGAATTTCGTTTAATAAATTTAAAGCTTAGTTGTGAGAGTATCGTTTTACACACATCAAGTTTTTGGCGCCGTTTCCGGGGACACGGTTAGAGGCGTATTAAGAACGACTCGAGTTAGGACTTACCTTGTTTACTACTTGTTTTTCTTATTTGTTTTGTTTGTTAGTTTAAAATAGTTTAGCTAATTTTAGTTTATTTCGTTTAGTTTAATAGTTGTATGCGACGTACTCGATCTCTTGGACAGCCAGAAACCGAAGGATTTTCCGAACCAGAGAGAGAGCTTCGTGAGAGACGTCGTACAAAACCGTCTTCCAGTTCATCTACGTCCGTCGGTAATACATTATCTTCTCCTACTTTTTCTAAACCCGTCATTAGGGATAGGATTATGGGCGACGCGAATCCACCACCGAGGAGGACAGTTGCAGACCGGGCCCATCCGGTCGATGCTGGCGCGAGGTTCAGCATTGCTCCACCAGCTATCGGAATTCAAACGACTTGGCAGATTCCAATATTCTAAACACGATTGCTCATTCTGCTCAATTTCACGGGTTGCTCCATGAGAACCCACATGCTCATCTCACTCGCATTACACAAATTTGCGGCACGTTTCATCTTGCCGGCATATCCGAACACACCATCAAACTCCGAATCTTTCCGTTCTCACTCGTTGATCATGCGAGTCTGTGGCTTGAGTCCCTCCCACAGGGATCTATTGCTACTTGGGCTGCCATGCAGACCCAATTTCTCGAAAAATACGATCCTTCGGCTAAGGCCGCTTGTTTGCGTAACCAGATCCATTCTTTCCAGATGGAGGACACCGAGAGCTTCTACGAGGCGTGGGAGAGATTTAAAAATCTACTTGCTTTATGTCCGAACCACGGCCTACAAGACTGGGCGGTTGTTGAGAAGTTCTACAACGGAGTGACGTACGCGACTCAGAGTATGCTCGACACGGCTGTGGGAGGTAACCTATTGACGACGAAGGATACGGATGAGTGCATTGCCTTGTTTAAAGGTTTAGCCATGAGTGGATACCACCGACCACCAGTTAAGAGTACCAAAACCGTCGGCTCCTTATCACGCGGCATGCATTCGGTCGACACGAGCAACGCACTTGCAGCACAAGTTGAGGCGTTAGCAAAGATCGTGAAAGACTTGCAGTGAAAAGTAAGTTATGCGAGATCTGTAGAAGGGGGCATGATACCGTTCAGTGCCCCGTAGGTTTCCAGGAGGAGGCAATCGACTTCGTTAATAATCCAAACCGAAATCAAAACTCTTTCAATTCTTATAATTCGGGGTGGAGAGGTAACCAAAATTCCAACTGGAGGAACGGAAATCAGTCCGGCTTCCAGCAACGTCAGAGCCTATTCCAGGATTCCGGTGAGGGAACGAGTAGTGGAGAGAAGAAGCCCACGTTAGAAGAGATGACGGCATAATAGACACAGATGTTGTCGCAACTCATGACTCAAGAGGACTCCCGTCACAAAGAAACTCAAGTGAAATTCCGGGAGCACGAGTCATTCATGAGAAATCAAGGAGCGTCAATTCAAAATCTTGAGCGTCAGATGGGAGAGATAGCAAGTCTTCTAATTGAGAGGTCGCCAGGTACACTTCCAAGTAACACTGAACAAAATCCGAAGGCGTTCGCGAAGGCTGTGACGACGAGGAGCGGTGTAGGGGCACGTAGCGAGCCCGTGATTCAGGAAGCGACGAGAGGAGTCGTTAACGAACCTGCGGTAGATGTAGAGGAGCAGGTAGACGAGGAGATTCAGTTGGAGTCTCCACCGGCCAAGGTGCATCAGAGGCACAACCCCGGAAGTACAACACAGGCTGAGAATCAGCCATTACCCAGCACACCACCGAGAGTCTACAAACCTAGACTCCCATATCCCGGGAGAGTCCGTAGGGATAGAGACGAGGAGCAGAACTCTAAATTTCATGATCTTCTGAAGCAACTTCATCTTAATATTCCATTCTGTCACACCCCGACTAGGTAGTTGCGGAAGCGTATTACGGGAATGTAACAGATAACACTGGTATCAACAACATTGTTTATAAAGAAATTCATAAACTAATTTACATCATAATACATGGGTTGGTACTAAGTTTACAAACTAGATGAGAAAAACACATAACCGGTTTACGAGCTTCTTATACAGTATTATATCAGCGTCTATTCACAGCTATTCAACTTTCTTCCTAACACCAAGCATGTAAGCAAATCATTCCACTTTTGCTTTACCTGAAAAGCATGTTAAAACGGGTCAACTACGTCTAGTTGGTGAGTTTCAAGTTTCACGAGTATCAATGAAATCAGTTCACGAGTTCGTAAAGTTTACAGTGTGTATGTATATATGTCTGTGTATGATGCATTATACTAAGCCACAAGTGAAACCGAAACGAGCTAAAACACATGGCCTCCACTGCCCATGCACTCCCGTTGGCATTTAACAGCCACTTTGCCCCAAGTATGTACTATGTCTAACACCACATAGCAGTATGTAAAAATATAATGACAATGTGCAACTGGGTTTACATATGTTCCGGCATACCCCTCCGGCTCTGTCAGTTGGGTTTGTCAAACCGATAGTACTATCCACACGTCACCGGCACGAAGTTAATCACTTGTGTTTGTGGGGACTTGTCAAGTGTTAGTACTTAGATAATCCACATCATCACACGTTTTCAAGTATATCAGTTTATGTAAACATGCTTTTCACCCCAAAAGTTCGTAAAACAGTTTAGAAAGTGGGGGTCGTGAAACTCACCTTATCGTAGTTCGCACAGAAATCACGTATCAAATAGTCAGATGTCTCGTTTATAGCCTGATTCCTATAAACGGTATCGTATCGTTAATACTAGTACAGTGTTCAAGCTAAGTCGGGCTGTATAGATAATCTGGGTATAGCTGTTAGGCCCAGAACATGACCATAGTCTTAGATTGTGACGTTGTATACTATGAAATGTTTAAAACTGGATTTGGCTCAGTTTCACCGTTTTCCGAGCCTAGCTCAGTTGATCGTTTATACGTTTCGGGATTAGGTAAGATCACATAAAACTTAAGTAAATATATTGATTGATAAAATAATTTGATTTATGAAATAATTTTAAAGTTTCGGTGTCTGGTTTGATTGCAGGGTTCGTTTCCGTTTTTACACGGGTTTGATTATACAAAACGCGCACAATCCACCTGAATTGTCCGGAATTCTCGTAAAAAGTTCGTTTTTATCAATATCATTCAAAAATATGATATTTGACCACTTTTGACATTTTGACATACCAGTCAGTCCGTTAAACACAAAACTGCCGGTTTCGTTAAAACAATTATAATTTAAATCTTTGATTAATCATAACTAAATATGTGCTTGTATATAAATTATGTAAATTTTTGTAAAAATACATTAAGACATGGAGAATTTCATAAAAATATTTCCAGAAATTTTATGATTAATTATTTATTTATAAAAATTCATTTAATAGGTTATAATCGTGTAATAAATGGCCCGTTTATATCAAACGACCTCCGAAAAATCCGATAATTTTTACCAATGGCCTCAATGTCATTACATAGCCCCTGAAAAATTTCCAGAACCTAACTCTTTTGACAAAATGTCTTTTTGTGCGTTTTTCGGCTGTTAAAATTCGGTTACGCCATGATTACACAAACCATACTTAGACATTTCCAATGATTCCCAAACTTTACCAGTGATCTTACCATCACATATTAAACTCCAAAACCAAGTTTCATAATTTTTCAATATGTTTAGCTATTTTTCCCAAATAAACACTCATAAACGGAAATAAATTCACCAAATATTCTCCGTTTATCGAAAAATTACCAAATTTGAACAGGGACTCATTTATATGATCCCTAATGTTCCTGCAAGTTTTCACAAGCTAACAACAAGCACGTCACAACCTAATACTAAACAGCCCCTAAACGAGTGTTACGGGTTTACCTTGTCGGTTTTCGATGAATTTTGCTAGTTTAAACGATTCTCCGGGTCTTGGGTTGCAAACTCAGTATATCTACATATCATATAACATCAAACCAAGCATAAATCATCCATGTAACAGCCTTGATAATTAGGGTTTCGGTTTTGGGTTCAAACCGAACTTTCTAACCGTAAAAACGTTGTATTCATGTTCTAATCCGCGTTTTTGACCAAAAAAGTATATGTTCCTGGTTTGTAAACATGTTTAACATCAAAACATGGTTTTACTTGATTTTTAGGGTTTTTGGATGGTTAAACATGTTTAAAACTAACTAAAACATGTTTATATGTTAATTATAGTTAATGAAATCAAGTTAAAAATGATGAAGTAATCAAAATACCTAGAGTTTTTGAAGGATGGTTGATAGAGCAGAGCTGGACCTCAAAAGTTTGTATGTTAAAATGAATAACAAAAGCTTAAGGATGAAGTTATGTAAAAGAAAACAAATGTGATGTTTGGTAGCATGTTCCGATCGGAACTAAGTAAAGGCCCTTAATGGGCTGTTTTGGACCATTAAACTATTCATACAAGCCCAAACATGAAAATCCCACTTCAAATTTAGTTCGGGTCCGGTTTTTCGCAAGAAAATTAATTCGGGTGTAAGAAATAGCGTAAAAACGAGTGTTTTTCAGCTTATTTTTGTAAAATAAGAAAAACGTATTGACTCGTTGTAAAATTCCAAAATATTTTCACGGATTGCTTAGAACATGTCATATAAGTGTTTTATAAATCTTTTTCGGCTTAACGGATGCTACAATGCTTGTTTTGATATTAACGATTGCGTTTAAGCTTATAGCGTATCGATAAACGAAACCTTTTTCGTTTAAAGAGTTTTAAACGTACCGGGGCCTAAATATCAATATGTTAGCCTCTATAACATATATATAACTCGTATATGACCCCTCAGTATGTATACGGGTCATAATTAGTATCGGTCGGTTACTCGTTTAAGCACTACGAATTAACCGATTTATCGTTTACTTGTTACGTAATGAATATAGTGTACCTCGTTTTGTCATGAATGTCACACATTCCTTGAGGCACTTACGCAAATGCACAAATATTCAAAGTTCCTTAAGAATATTCTTTCGAATAAAGAGAAGTTAGCCGAAGTCTCTTCCATTCCTCTGAATGCTGGTTGCTCTGCTGTCTTGCAGAGAAAGTTACCAGAAAAGATGTCCGATCCTGGGAGTTTCACGATTCCTTGCATCTTGAGTGATAATACGGTTGTTCATGCACTGGCAGATCTTGGTGCCAGTATTAATCTCAAGCCGTATTCCGTGTATCGTAAGTTGGGTCTAGGAGAACCGAGGCCTACCCGTATGAGTATCCAGCTTGCTGATCGTTCTGTGAAATACCCCCGAGGGGTGGTCGAGAACATGCTTGTTTGTGTCGACAAGTTCATCTTCCCGGTGGACTTTGTCATCCTAGACATGAACGATGACGATAGTGTCCCACTTATCTTGGGCCGACCATTCCTTGCCACTGCACAAGCGTTGATCGACGTCTGCGAGGGTAAGTTGATCTTAAGAGTTGGGGATGAGAACATCACCTTTGACGTTCGACAGTCACTGAAACACCCCAAGTCTGCTGATGACTCCTTATACTTCATTGATACCATCATGGAGCATGTCGGGGAGTTTCTCAGCGAAATTTGTGGAGGATCTGCCTCCGACACCCAAATTCTCGATAGGGAGATTCCAGAGATTGAGATGGTTGCCGTAACTAATCAGTCCTTAGATGACGACACCGAGTCGCATACCCCTGAATCTAGCGTGTCTGCTAAGATCGTACGAGACGACCCGATGGACCGAACTTCGGTCGAGATTCCTCCTTCTTCCTTAGAGATTAAGGATTCGCCTACCCACCTTGAGTATGCGTTTTTAGATGAAGAGAGGAAGCTGCCGGCTATCATTGCATCTACTTTGACGGAGGTCGAGAAGGAGAATGTGGTTGTCTTGGATATCGAGGGTTGTCATGAAGAGCTTGTGGAGAATACCTCTATGGAAGTAGATGATATGCAATTTGACCCGGGAGGTGACATTGAAGGAATAGGAAGATTAATTTTCAAGGAGACATCACAGAATAGGGGACATGTATACTTGGATCAAATGAACTTGAAAGTGAGGATACGACATACTAAACAACATAAAAAGTTGACACACAACAAATATGACATCCTCCTTCATTACACGACTCGTATAAAGTTTGGTCCGGGTAAGTATAAGTCTTGGTGGTCCGACCCATTTCAGTTTTTCAAAATTTATTTAAATTTTTCTGGTAAGTTTTTCCCAACTAACAGTAAACGAATAAAACGAAACGGGTCGAGTGGGAAACGGATAAAGGAGAAGCCACCTGAATAAAATTGAGATTTGGGGTCAGGCTGAGTACCCGTTAAACTAAGCGCTCTCTGAAGGCAGCCCGAGATTTAGACTTTTGTTTCTTTTATTTTTGTTAATTAAAAATTTAAAAAATTCCAAAATTCAAAAAAAAAAAAAATTCAAAAAATCAAAAAACACAAAAATATGTTTATTTCTTATGTTTTTGTTTTCTGTTTTGTACGCCGCTACATGCGAGCGAGTTTGAATTTTTACAGGTATTATTGTGCGCATGGTAGCTCTGATGGCGTTTTGGAACTGGTTCACCCGAGGTTGCAGCCGCGAATGAAATGCTATACGGTCGTTTGATTCATACACAGCTGAGGAAGAATCTGCATCTAAAACAGGGGAGTAACCCGTTCTCTATTTTACTATCTGTTCTTTTAAGTTTTAATTTTATGCTTTACGTTTTATTTTCATTTTGTTATTATTTCTGTTCCTTGTTCTCATCGAGGACGATTTCGTTCTAAGTGTGGGGATGGGAATTTATTTTACTTAGTTGTAGAAAAAAATTTTAAAAAATAAAAAAGTTTTCACTTGGTTTTTGTTTTTTTTCGTTTTCGTACGTTAATATGTTGAAAAAAATGTCCCTTGTTTTTAGTTTCTTTTGCGTTAAAGTGGGAGATGATATTTATCGGAAATCGGTTTTTCAAACCACTAATAATATGAGATAAATAAAAGAAAATGCACTTAACTTGGGATGTGTCGGTAGGTTCAGCCTTAAAAATGAAAGGGCAAATTTGATAAAATGGTTAAAACGGAAATCTTTTGTGGGTAAAGCGTTTTGTCCTTGGAAAATAAGCAATGAAAGGTCGGACCATACTCAAGCCTCAAATTTTAGTATGAAAAAGTGGAAGTATCATGTGTTTTAAAAATTTTAATACGTTATCATATGATGCTTGGGTATGTTTAACGTTAGAGTATGCCATGTAGCCTGTGATATAAATCTTAAACTGCTAGTTTAGTGTTTTACACCTCATTGGCGTATGGTTTTATAACCTTAAATCTTGTATTGATGGGATGCTTCGGGTCCGGAGACCATGGGTCTGTATGCAATCTATTTATCTGGGTATTCACAATTCCTAAGTGGGGTTGTGGATATTTAAAATAAAGCCAAAGAGCAAACCCTTATAAGTCTATAAACATGATCAAAAAAGTACAAAAGTACAAATTCACTACAGACTTGATCATCCACGCTGTTAGCTATATGGGTCCCCTTGCTCGCGTCTCTTTACCATTAAGAAACGGACCACAAGGGACACGCTACATGTAAGCCCTACAGATGAAATTTTGCATACTCACCTATGGTGATTTCGGGGTATTGCTTGATAACGGGGGTATGTCATGTTGTGGGGAACACTAGCTATTAATTAATTGAACCTTAATCATATCTAATGGCTGCTTGGTAGACTTTGATGCTTAAGCATAGGTGGATAAACAATACCCTTGATCGTCTTAACTATTCATGAAAAAATAGAGCAACAAAAGTTTTAAATCTGCTAACTTTGAGGTTTAAGTCAAGTTGGGGTGGCCTGGTCCGGTAAAGACTGAAAATAAGCAGGTCTTAATTGTGTAAACCACTGAGTAATATTATTGTCGGATCTTATTTGTCCCGGTAAAGATTAAGGCATGGGTTTAAGTGGACAACAATATCGGTGATGGCGGTTTTTGCGTTTTTCTGAGCTTTAAAAATTAACCTATATGTTTTTAAGACTGTATTTTCCGATTCTGATCCAACTGCATTAGACTTTTTCAGGGACGAAAAAGACTTAAGTGTGGGGATGTTTGATGTGTTGTAAAACACACTTACTTTCCATATCATTTTTATCATGTTTTAATTGCTTTTTATTTTAATTATTAAGTTTTATGGTTTGTTTATGCTTAATGTTACAAAGATGATTGTTTACTTGTAGGGTATGAGGTTTGGTGGAAAAAAGAGTTAAATTTGAAGGGTTTAGGGGCTTAATTGGTCAACTTTCAATACTACAACTCAAGGCCTAACCCAAGCCCACAAATTAGAGCCTTTCATGCCTTGTTATATGAATTAAAGGAAAAAAAATAAAAGAACCCTAATCTGCCAAAACTTGCGATCGGCCAGCAAGGAAGAAAGAAAGAAAAAAGAAGTGGCGGCTGAGTTGGTGGCTAAAGTGACGGATGGAGAAGAAGAATAGCACAGAGGAGGGTTTGTAACAGCAGTTAAGGGTATTATAAACTCATAATCTCAGCTTATAATCATAAGTATTCATTCATAAACTTTGTTCTCTTGTTCAAGAACCCTAACTAGTTAAACTTGATCTTTTTGTTGGATTGTTTTGCAAGTAATTTGAAGTTTGACTTGTGTTTGATTGTTTTTGATCATTGAATGAGTTTTATCATGTTTATATTGATGTTTATGATGTTTACTTTGAATGTATGCTACTGTCCAAACTTAATGAGTGGCTAAAGTAGTTAGTTCTACATAGGTTAGATGATTATTGTTAGGTTTTAGTAAGTAGTTTGGATTGTTGATGATCATGGCTTAAATTGTTAATGTAAAGTTCGGTTTAACATTGAATTAGGTTGTGTTTAGTGGCTGTGAATTTGTTAATTACATTTATAAACCTCTTGCTTTAATTAATTGAATGAGTTTTGATTGATTGTTGCTTGTTAGGACTCTTTACTTGGTGTTTAGGGTTTGTTTGCAGGAAGTACAACCGTAGGGTTTAAGTGAGTGTATTAATTGAATATTACCAGCGGTAGGCACCTTCCTTGAGACCGAGAGGTGATAGGAGTAGGGTCGTCTCATAGCTTTTACTTGTTAGGATTAGGATCGCGCGAGAGCGGGTTCGGTTCTTGTCGGGTTTGGGTTTGTGAGCGATTAGTTGACCTAGTATAAGTTAAACTGAATTGTTCCTCTATCCTTGGTTGCGTAGTATTCGTCTCCATTAGGGTAGTGTGTCGGTGAGACCGAGATGAAAGTCGGCATTAGAGCACTTTAACAATTCGTCACCCGGTTTTGTTCTTAAAATCAACTAAGTGTAGGTTAGGGTTTGTTAGTGAGACCGAGAGGTAATCTAGTTTCCTGAGTGAACCTTAGTTGTGTCATCCTTAGGAACCGGTGTCGTGAGATTCTACAATCCATTAGCTTACTATACCTTCAATAGGATTCTTACCTAGGTAGACTTTTTTCCCATTGATAAAACTTATTTTCACAGTTTCGTTTAGTTTTCTTAATTTAAGTCTTTTAAGTTAATTTAAGTTAGGTTAAGTAGTTAATAATTAAAAAAAAATTAAAATATATTAGGTGAGTCTTATTTAGGGTTAAGTATTAGATACATTTTCACGTGTCCTTGTGTTCGACACTCGGACTTCCTTAGTACTATACTATTAGTGATCGGTACACTTGCCGGTTTTGTGTGGCTTCTTTAGGAATTTCGTTTAATAAATTTAAAGCTTAGTTGTGAGAGCATCGTTTTACACACATCACTCATTCAGTTTTTCTCTCTCTTCACCTTGTTAAAAATATTTCTTTTAATCAAAGCCTCCCCTTTTGTCTAGAATTGTTTCAAACACTAAATTTCTTTCCAACTGTTTAATAAGAAAAAAACAAAACAATTAAATAATAATATTACCATCTTCTATGAAAAAAAAACTTCTATCCATAAATACTAGAAGTATTAAACAAAATGTATAAAAAGTACCTACAATTAAACAAAAAAACCTACACAAGCACGCAAATATTGTACAAACACTTACAAAAAACAATACACGGTAAATCCTACCTAATTAACTTACATTAAATGTCCTTAGCATGATTACTTATACATTTTACAAAATAAAGGAAACCTACACAAGGTTGTGTATATATTAAATATGGACATATGAAATTAATGCCACATAGATAAATATCGCAACCCACACTATCATAAAAGTCCTTCAGTAGATTATTTATACTTTTCACCTTAATGGTTCAAACAAAATTAACTTTAACATAAACTATTAGAATAAAATAAAAACTTCTTAAATTGGCCTCATAACATCAACTATACAGACAATCGTGGTCTCTATAGGCCTCATAACCGAGAGTTGTGCTCTATTCACAATTGGCAATCGTTTTCAGTCTGCCTAACCACTTATTAATGTTTTGTGCTACAGCTGCCTTTAATAACTGGAAGCCAGATTCTCATGCTCCTATTTTATTAATGTTATTGGGTCATTAATAATAGGACTACAACGTCGAAAATACTAATTAAATTTACTTGTGCTTTATTAATCAGATATTGTGAAACGAAAACCCACCCTACGCCCTTAAGTCTAACCTTGAGAAGTATAAACTGAACGGTACCAACTTCATCGAATGGCACCAAAACTTGAGACTTGCTCTCACCATGGCAAACCGCCTGTATGTTCTCGATGGACCTGTTTCAACCGAGCCTGAAAACAACACAGCCGCTGCTCGAAAAGTTCTTGAGAAGCATAAGGATGACTCGGCTGATGTCTCCAGCATTATGCTAGCCACCATGACTTCTGAGCTTGCTAAAGGCTTAGAAGACTTTGGTGCCTGTGAGATGCTTGAGCAACTCAAAGGCATGTTCCTGAAACAAGCCCATCAAGAACGATTCGACACCATGAAACAGCTCATTAGCTGCAAGATGGCAGAAGGGTCTCCCGTCAGTGCGCATGTTCTTAAGATGAAGGGGCACATCGATCAACTTAAGAAACTTGATTATCCCCTGCCTGATGAAATGGCAGCTGATTTCATCCTCAACTCTCTCCCTAGCTCTTACGACCAGTTCGTAATGAATTTCAACATGAATGGCTGGGTGAAGACTGTGCCGGAGCTTCACAACATGCTCAAGATGGCTGAGATGAACATTCCTTCAAGGACCAATCAAGTTCTAATGATCCGATCTGCTGGTGTCAAGAAGTCTAATCCCAAGAACCGGGGTTATAAGGGTAAAGGCAAGAAGAACGTTACCATTGATGCCCATCGTGCCACCAATGCTAACAAAGGGGTTCCAAAGATACCACCGCCGCCCCCTGAGGAGCGCCAGTGCTACCGATGCAACCAAATGGGACACTGGATGCGAAACTGTCCCGAATACCTTGCTGAGATCAAGATGAAGAGAGCCAATGGTGAAGGCTCTTCTTGAGGTATTTCCATTTAAGTTATTAAACTTTTCACTGTCTCTAGCAACACATGGGTATTTGATACCGGATGTGGTTTCCACATCGTTAATGTCTTGCAGGAGCCTGAGAAGTGGAGGAAACAGAATAAACATAGCATGGAACTCATTGTTGGAGATGAGAAGAGAGTACCAGTTCTGGCAACTGGAGTTTTTCATTTTACTTGTCCACCTGGCCTAGTTTTTCATTTAAATAATTGTATGCTCCTAGTTTGACCAGAAACATCATTTCAGTTTCGTTGTTGTTTGAACAAGGTTTTTAGTACATTTTTAATGGCATGGCTATTTCTGCTTACTTGAATGATATCTTTTATTTTGAGGCCAAACCTCGAAATGGTATTTATGAGACTGATGTTCAAACTAACAATAACGTATATAATCTTTCAAAATGTATCCGATCTGGCATCAATGATACATTTCTATGGCATTGCCGACTTGGCCACATATGCAAGGCAAGAGTTAAAAGACTCCAATCCGAAGGGATTCTTGAATCCACATGACTGGACTCTTTTGACGATTGTGAATCTTGCTTTGCTGGCAAACTCGCCAACGACTCCTTCATTCATAGAAGTGAACAAACAAGAGATCTGTTAGGAGTCATACATACTGATGTATGTGGACCTTTCAGAACTATATCTAGAAACCATGAAAGATTCTTCGTTTCCTTAATCGATGATTATAGTCGATCAGATCATGGTGGAAAGTATCTCAGCTCAGAGTTCATTAGTCATCTAAAAGAGTGTGGAATTGTTTCACAGCTCACTCAACAAGCACACCCCAACATAATGGCGTGAACGAGAGGAGGAATCGAACTTTGCTAAACATGGTTCGAACGATGATGTATAAAACTAACTTGCCTCACTCCTTTTGGATTTTTGATGAGTGTGTATAATTCTTGTATTCAACTATTTTAGTTTATTAGTTTTATTTAGTTTATTAGTAAGAAAGTGAGTACTTAAGCATGTTTTTGAATTTTAGGTTATGGTGCATTAAAGATACATAATGGAAGTTTTACATTGTAACGCCCCAAATTGTCGTAAACGTCGTTGTTCAGTGCGCGTATTAAAGTGGTTATACGAAACTATTAATGGAAATTACTTTGAGAACCAAATAAATATGAAAGAAAACATGGAGGGGTTATTATGAAAATGTGAAATTAATTCACTTTGTTGATTCTTGAAAATCACATCCACATGGGATGAAAGAAATAAAAAAATGTGGTGAACGTTGAATTAATAATATATGCGATGGGTTTTTTTGGGCCATGGACTTGGTTTTTTCTTGGACCCATAAGATCAATATAGGTCACAAGGCAAATGACAGAGGGGGCGGATGATATACTGCAGTGGGGAGTTTGGGTGGACACACGGAACAGGAGAAGGCATCATAGGGTTGCGTGTCACACAAATCAAGAAGCAATAACCATAATGACGCAAGGCTAATCTCGTTGTAACTTTCTCCGGGTGAACGGTTCGTTTGGGTTTAACACTTTTCTCAATTTTACTCATGTTTGGATTTGTTTTTGACATTGAAAACGTTGTATAAACAAATTGATGTGTTGGTTTATTTAAAATATTTACGTGTGTTAGTAATCCTTGCTTTACAACTTGTTCGGTTATTGACAAAACCTAGTAGCTTGTTGGGTGACATAGAGTAGGTCAATTCACGCTAATAAATAGGGTAATTGAATTGTAAAAGATCCGATGACAAATATTTGTTTTTGATTACTACCTAAATTAACCGACTTTCCAACACCATGTATATGTGGTGTCCAATTAATGAAACGAGTTTTGTGTGAAACCTAGAACCTGACACCTGGAGGATGTTGCATTTTCTTTAAATTGTTTTTAAAATCAATCTTCTAATTTTCGCTTGACATCGTTTTTCCATCTTAGTTAGTTAATTTTATATTGAAAATCAAACAAACTAAATAATATTGATCACATGCTCCTCGTGGATACGATACCCTACTTACTCTAACTATTTAGTTTAATTGGGTTTTTGAATGACTAAAACGACGGTCATCAAAATGGCGCTGTTGCCGGGGAGCTAGTGCGCTTAGTGTTGCGTTGCTTGTTTGATTAAAAATAATAAAAAAATATATATAAAAAACAAAAATATTTTTCTTTTTATTTCTTTTTGTTTAAGTTTGATATTATGCGTGGTATTGCTTGTCTTTGCTTGTGCAGGAACTTATTATCGTGTTGGCAGCATACGTGTAGTTCGGTTATGAGTTATTACAGTAATCAAAGTCCACCAGGTAGTCCATTGTACCCACCATTCTCACAAAAACAACAATTTTCAAACTTTGACCTACCACATCCTCAAACCCAAAGCAAATATGAATATGATGAGTTTGATGAGACTGTGCCTTCAGTGCCACCATATAATCAAAGAGGTCAGAATTGGGTCAAGTTCGGTCGGCAAAGGTATAATGGTGATCAACAGAACGATTATGAAGGGCATCAGGGTCAGGATGAGTATATGGATGGAGTGCATAGGGAGAATCACAGAGCCCCAGTTAGAGGAGTTATAAGTCATTTTGTGCCCATAGTACCAAAGAACGCCTCACTGTTCGAGCCACCACATCAGAATGCAAGATCATTTGAGACATTAATTCAGAATTGCTATGAAGGAAGTCATAATAACTATCAAAGCAACTTGCATAATCAAGGGAATAGGCAAGCGAGACAGCATGGGTCGAATGATAACTCCATCAATGAAAAACTTGATACAATTATTGAGTTAATGATGGGTATTCAGAAAGGCAACACGATTAGAGATAAGAAAATCAAGGCATTATCACAGCAGGTTGGACAATTATCTGAAGAAGTGGCAATCATCCGAAGAGATCAAGATAAGCTTTGTAGTGATACTCAAATATGTCTAGCTCACAAATCCTCTAACACAACGAGTGTCCACATAAATGAGATAAGTACTCTTCCTTTTTCAGAAATTTCTGTTGTTGAAACTTATTCACCACGATGTGTTAAGGGTGGGGTGAATGATGTAATTGAGTTTAAGGGTGAGAGTGAACATGATCAGGAAGTTAAAAGTTTTACAAAGTCTAAAAATGATCCAAATAACATGTTTTCTGAAATTAGTAATTGGAATGTGAAAGTTCCATTATCAATGGCTTTACTTGCACCAAAAAATTTAAGTAAACGGAAACAACTTAAGAGTGAAAGGTGGGAAAGTTTTGAAAATGTGAAAATAAATAAATCGTTGCTTGAACAAGTTAAAGCGAGTCCTGTTCATGTTGAGTGTTTATAAGAGTTAAGTACCCACAAGCGACGTCAAAAGTTTCCTAAACAATTTGATTTAACTGCTAGTGTGAACGCCGTTTTGATGGGTACCCTTCCCCCGAAACTTCAAGATCCAAGAATACCTATTATTTCAATACAAATAGGTGATTTTAAATTAGATAGGGCTTTATTGGATCTTGGAGCTTGTGTAAGTGTTTTACCGGGGAGTTTGTATGATCAGTATGATTTTGGGCCACTACAAAAAGTTAAAACAACAGTGGTGTTGGCTGATCAAACTCCTAAGTGTCCTAGGGGGATTGTAAAGGATGTGATTGTAAAAGTTGGTGATTTCTATTATCCTGTGGATTTCCTTGTTCTTGATTGTGTAAAGAATACACAACCGACTGTTATTATGGGTAGACCATTCTTAGCTACAACAAAGGCTATTATTAACTGTGCTGAGGTAACTATTAGAATGAGGTTCGGGGAAAATAAAATGAGTTTAAAGTTGTTTTCTAATTTATCTGGTCATAAAATCAACAAGTGTGGATCTTCTGACAAGGAGAATAAAACAGAAAAGAAAGAATGTTTTATGATTGACAGGTTAAATGAAGAGAAAGTGAAGAAGAAGTCAAGGAGAAGAAGAAAAAAGGTCAAGAAATCGTTGGAGTATGACTATTACAGAGAAACTTGAAAATTTTATGATCTGGTCTGAGAAACTAATGACGAGAATGGAACAAGTTTAGGAGCGGAAGGAGGCAAGCACCCTACAAGACCACCATGAACGGCACATAAGGTATGGTCTAGCTGAAGACCTTAACAAAAATTTAGCGCTAACCAGGAGGCAACCCGGCCTATTATTCAGGTATGTGTATGTTTTTTTGTATTTGAACTTTGTGGGTGTAGTTCACTATAAACCCTCACGAGACCTTACTCGTCCACCCCGGCTACCGGGGGGTTTAAAGGGCTTGTTGCGAACGCTAAATGCAATCGTGGTTCCAACGAAAGTGAGTTAGGTCTTTTAACAATTTCACTAGTTTAACAAATTTAATTATGAAATTTATTTAATTTGGCTTGGTAATTAAAATTAATGGTTTTGCAAACGGTTTAAAAGACCTATCCTAACAGTTGTGAGAAGTGTGCTTTTACACGTGTGAGAGTTTGCAGGTTTTGTTGAGTGAATTGAGGAGCCGGGTTCGTTGAGCGTAAGCACGAGTGCATTTGAGTGGTTTATTTTTCTTATCAGGTGATTTCGTTTTCATAATTCTTTTTGTTTTATTAGTTTTACTGTTAATAGTGTAATTGTATATTGTACAAAGTGTTAGGACCATCACATTAAGCCCGGTTTTAAAATTTTTAATCAGTCAGTTTTAATCCCGTCCTCAATAATATATTTTTATTGCAAAATTTTAAACATTGAGGACAATGTCAACCTCAAGTGTGGGGATGGGGTAAAATTAAAATTTTTGCCTTAGAGTGCCTTGATTGTGCGCAAAAGCCGGAATTACATATAATTAATTGCTATTATTAATGCTAAGTAGAGGTCTTTGGTCATGGTCAGTTTTTAAGTTTCTTGAAAGTCTTCCCAATCAAATGTTTTTCAATAAAGAAAATTAAAATGGATTGTTTAGATGGGAATAACGAGTCATGGAGACGGGTACACATGTTTCATATGGCAGCCTAATTCCTCCGGTACGTGTGTGAGAATTTCTTTATATATAATACACATATAATATATAGTATATACATATGTCATATGAGTGCAATTATAGAGAGTAACCAGTATGTCCATGATATCTAGAACTTGGTTGTCTCATGCATTTCGAGATCTTAATACCACCACCTGCATGGAGAAATAGGACTTTAGAAAACCCATTTTATGTAGGCCTTAAACAATAATAATAATAATAATAATAATAATAATAATAATAATAATAATAATAATAATAATAATTATAAAAAAAATAATACTCCCTACCCTACATTATCCCTTAGGAGCCAAGTTTGTGCCTTTTCACTTTTATTTGCTAAACCCACATTACAAGTCGTGTTAGCCTTGGCCTTTTGTTTTAACCCTGTGGATGAAACCCGATATGTCAAGAGTTGTACATAAGTCGTTTGTCGATCATAGTACACAATGTACGTATGTCTTTGGGTCAATTGTTTGTATATATTGATGTTACTATTTGGTTGAAAAAAAAGAGAGAAAAAAAAAGAAAAAAAAAGAAAAAAAATGAAAAATCAAAGAAAAACTTAAAAAGAGTTCGTGTTTAAAGTCGTTATTGGTTGTAAATAATAGTTAGTGGTGACTTTGTTTGTTTGTTGGTTGGTGTCAATAAATTGGGTTCATCCACCATAAGTTACTAAATAAATCCGCTCCCATACCCTAACCTAAGCCACAACAAAACCCTTAGTTCTATTCTTTATGCAACCGGTGGGTAATGGGTGCAGATATGACTTGCTTCCAAGCTTATTACTTCGTGTTCATACTTGGTATAAAGAGCAGAGAGATACTAGCACAACTTTTGCTGGTCCATATATTAAACCGAGAGGAGAGATTTTATATTATGAGGGGTGTGGTCATGTGTGTCCTAACCGGAAACAAAGTACACTCGTTTGGACAGTTCCATAGTTTTAAATTGTAACATCAAATTATTTGGAGGGTTATCAATCTTGACAATGTCAGTTCTTAGGAGTTGGGTATGACCTTATACCTTTCTAGTATTAATAATGGTAACTGATGAACCATCGATGAGGTGTATGTGTTGCATGAGAGTTTGCTTGAGGGCAAGCAAATGATAAGTGTGGGGATGTGATGAGTGTGTATAAGTGTGGGCAAATGATAAGATCGATAATGGAAGTTTTATATTGTAACGCCCCAAATTCTCGTAAACGTCGTTGTTCAGTGCGCGTATTAAAGTGGTTATATGAAACTATTAATGGAAATTACTTTGAGAACCAAATAAATATGAAAGGAAACATGGATGGGTTATTATGAAAATGTGAAATTAATTCACTTTGTTGATTCTTGAAAATCACATCCACATGGGATGAAAGAAATAAAAAAATATGGTGAACGTTGAATTAATAATATATGCGATGGGTTTTTTTTGGGCCGTGGACTTGGTTTTTTCTTGGACCCACAAGATCAATATAGGTCACAAGGGAAATGACAGAGGGGGCGGATGATATACTGTAGTGGGGAGTTTGGGTGGACGCACGGAACAGGAGAAGGCATCATAGGGTTGCGTGTCACACAAATCAAGAAGCAATAACCATAATGACACAATGCTAATCTCGTTGTAACTTTCTCCGGGTGAACGGTTCGTTTGGGTTTAACACTTTTCTCATGTTTGGATTTGTTTTTGACATTGAAAACGTTGTATAAACAAATTGATGTGTTGGTTTATTTAAAATATTTACGTGTGTTAGTAATCCTTGCTTTACAACTTGTTCGGTTATTGACAAAACCTAGTAGCTTGTTGGGTGACATAGAGTAGGTCGATTCACACTAATAAATAGGGTAATTGAATTGTAAAAGATCCGATGACAAATATCTATTTTTGATTACTACCTAAATTAACCGACTTTCCAACACCATGTCTATGCGGTGTCTAATTAATGAAACGAGTTTTGTGTGAAACCTAGAACCTGAAACCTGGAGGAGGTTGCATTTTCTTTAAATTGTTTTTAAAATCAATCTTCTAATTTTTGCTTGACATCATTTGTCCATCTTAGTTAGTTAATTTTATATTGAAAATCAAACAAACTTTGTAATACTGACCACATGCTCCTGGTGGATATGATACCCTACTTACTCTAACTATTTAGTTTAATTGGGTTTTTGAATGACTAAAACGACGATCATCAAATTTCTCCCTTATGACCGCCTCCCGCATTCGTTAAACACTACAACCAAAGCGGTTATTAGTTCTTTCATTCTGATACAAATATGATTTCTATCAAGATGAAAGGCCACTTCCTTGGGAAAGAATTTCTCGATCGAGGAACTGGAGATTACATTATCGATCTTGAAGAAATTCAAGAGCCATAATCAACCGCTAAGGAAGCTGGAGCATCTGATCAACAAGTTGTTGCTGATACATCAGACATGAACATGAGCGTTCGCAGAAGTAGCAGGACTAGCGCACCAAATTCTTAATACCTAGGGCATTTAAATGGTCCTGAAGTCTTATTAGTAGCCGAGTCTGGCGACCAACCTACTAACTACAAATCTGCAATCTTGGATCCCGAATCTGAGAAATGACAAGATGCCATGAACGCCGAGATGCAATCTATTCATGACAATCAAGTCTGGAACTTGATTGAGCTACCCCCGAAGGTCGGGAAATAGGGAGCAAGTGGATTTTCAAACAAACATCTCGTAGCTAGAATCTACATTTTGATGAGAAAATCAAAGAGTTTGGTTTTATCAAAAATGAAGATGAGCCTTGTGTTTACAGAAAGGCTAGTGGGAGCACTATATCATTCCTCATCCTGTATGTGGATGATATACTGATAATTGGAAACAACATTCCTATACTTAAGGAAGTTAAGCACTGGTTGGGATCTTGTTTCGCAATGAAAGATCTTGGTGAAGCTGCTTATATTTTGGGAATCACGATCTACCGAGACAGATCTAAGCGGCTTCTAAGGCTAAGTCAAATCACATACATGACCAAAGTCTTGACACGCTTCTCAATGGACAACTCCAAGATATGAGCTGTTCCATTACTAAAGGAACCGTTTTAGCAAATCGCAATCTCAGGCAACGAACATTGAGACAAAGCACATGTAAGAAATTCCATATGCTTCAGCGATTGGCTCAATCATGTACGCTATATTATGCACTAGACCTGACGTCTCGTATGCATGTTTGGAGGAGTGGAAGAGTAGATCACTGTAAGGTGTTACCCTGACGTTAACTTCCAGAATGATCGAGATGTTTCTCGCTCATAATCTGCTTGGATGAAGAATTTCATAGCCAACCTCGATCTGGTTCCAAGTTTAGGAAAAGGATCGACGTAATATGTGATAACACAGGTGCTATTGCACAAGCCAAAGAGCCCAATTATTATCACATGGCCAAGCACCTTTTTAGTTCCACTATGTACGAGAAATATTGGAACGAGGTGACATCATAATAAACAAAGTAGACACAGATCAAAAACTAGCTGACTCGTTCACTAAGCCGATGACTCAGGACAAGCATGATCAGCATAGAGATGCAATCGGGCTTAGACTTTCTAGTGATTTATTTTGATTTAGTATATGGATGTATGAACACTTAAACAGTTGTACTTTTAAGTTCACTTTTGATTTAATGGTTAAATGCAAACGTTGAATGATACAACTATGTTCTTTTAATACGTTTAATCTGTGAATATTGTATTCTAAATTATACGTAGTCGGTCAGACTTGTGGGAACATTCTGAATTAAGACTATTCTGACTTTGGACTCAAGCAGTTGACTTCCAAACTCACAGACCTCATTATAAATGACGTTGGATGTAACTCGAATCAAATCATCTTCATGGATCTTGATCATAAGATGTTTTGATACTAGTATGCTCATTTAGTATCCTTAGACCTGAGATACATATTGGAACTTTCGTTTACCGAGGAATATTCTTTGATCATGTTAACCGCTGTTGCGTAACTGCCAGTCATAAAGTCATTGATTGGGAATATTCTGAAGTTAGTGGGAGTTGTATGTAGTCAAGATGGGATTCTGTACTCTTACATTAAAATGTAACAGTTAGACATATTGGCGCCCTAGTTGATTCAAATTGATAAAGTGTGAGGCCTCACCCAAACTTACTGTGTGTTTGATTGGACCACTTTGACTCTATATCGAGAACTACAATAAATGAACACTATATGAGATTGATTTGATCCATGTCTCATTGTTCAATTGATGTCTTATACAGAAAGGATAGATGGCATCAATTACTATAAATTCATTATCTTTCAATAAGGTATTCCGAGATATTTTGGTTATGGATTAAAAAATGTCATATTTGATTGGGGACAACTATGTGTAGCTAGAACGCCTCTAACTGTTAGCATTGTGATACTTGACCCAAATCCGTCCAAGTGGGAGACTGTTGGAATATATGGTCGGTTCGAGTCAAGTCAACACGGACCGACCCCAATATGACCCGGTATGAGTTACACCGAGGGTAACGATTCTTAAACCCGCTTAGTCGTTAACTGAGCCGACACGATCAATTAGAATAATAAGATGGTGGTTTAGGCTTTGGTTTGATAATTGGGCTCAAGCCCAGTGGGTTTAATTTGATTAAACCCTATTTAGATTTCTATATATAATAACATGTTGTTATTAAAAAAAATACCTAACAAACTAAAAACCCTAACGGCCACCATTTATTCCGGCATCGTTTTTCGGTAACTCGATTTTCTGGCAGCCACTTCCGGCCACCGAAGTTGCGTGTTAATCATCTTCTCCGGCTCCTAGACATAGAATATCACCACCGAGCCCTTATAGGCCACCTGTGCTGTTCACTGCTGCTGTCTATCCGTCTGCGGCCCTATTCCGGCGAACCCGACTTTCCGGCGAGCGTTTTCCGGCCATCAGAAAAACGCCACCACCCTCCAACGGTCTTCAAATCTTCGACAGACTGCCATCAAGTCAGCCGGAGCACCACCGCAGCCAACCCTCCATAGCAGCGCTGCTGTTGCCGTCTCTTGCTAGCCACCGGAGTTCCACCGCAGCTACTTCCGACCACCCACTGACCGTCGCCGCTGCAGCTGCTGTTCCACTATCAGTGCCGCCGATTAGTTGCTGGATTCGTTGGTTGTTTGGCTTGTTGATTGTGTCTATTAGTAGCTTGATTCGTTAAGTTCTGGGTGTTCTTCCCGGTTTTGATAACCGAGGTATAAAGTCTCAAACTTTAACCTATGTTTGTTTGGTTGATTTATCGTGCCCGTATATCGTTGTAACCGGCTCCGGGTTCGGGTTTTCGGTTTATGGTTCGTTTACTCGTTTATTTATCCGTTGCGTTTTATAGTTCGTTTATATATATGTATGTATTAATATTGATTAATATTTACTTAAACGAAATACTTAACTAAAACGAGTTAAATTAGTTTGACCGTGTTCATTCCGAACCACCATTGAAACCCAACAGTTTAATAAGAAAATCCAGGACCAATGTTAGATTGTTGTTAAGGTGTCTAATAAGTCAAGCAGTCAACCATCTCATTATATTTGTTAATTTTATTTGTTCCTCATACATATCTGGATACCAAGATTGATACTTGAATACAACAAACAAGTTAAAGGTTGCGTCATTTCTGACCAATCGTATACAATTGGTTACACTCGATCGATCAATATAGATTTTAATTTTGCTAGTATTCTTTGAAAAACCATGCAACTAATACGATTTTTTTTAGTCTGCAGTATATGTGATAGCATTTTGGAAGGTTGTAAGACCAAATCAACAATATAAAGTTTGTTAATTATTACCTATCATCTTCACATCCAAATCAATGGCCGGCCAAAAGTAAGATAGAATACGAGGTTTTTTTTTCTCTTCATGATAGATTAACTTATACTACTTAAAAATTAAACATCACTGTTACATATAAAAGACAAATGCCCTTGTGGACGAACCACCAAGGATGGTGATCCAGCTAAAACTTGAATGAAATATTATTAATGTAGTCAACTAAATAATGTATCTACTTGAAATAGCCTATTGATCTAGTGATATGATGTCATTTCTTACAAATGTGAGGTGAAGAGTTCACATCCTCTTTTCAAGTGCAAGGTTTGGGGGACTTTAGGTGAAAAAAATGTGTTCTTCATATATATATATATATATATATATATATATATATATATATATATATATATATATATATCCCTATTCTAATAAAGTAAAATAACGGCGAATACTTGTCATCTTTTGGTTAATTCTCATAATTTTTTCCCTCAAAAACTAAGCTCTTAATTAAACCTAATATATGTAATAGATCAATAATTATTCGCTTTCATTTTACACTCTATTTATACATTTAAAAAAAATAAGTATTAACATATTATTTTACTGTATATTTCAAAATAGTTGGTGAAATCCAAAAATCAACAAGAAACCATGATTGTCAAAGATTGAAAATAATATAATTTCAAATGTTCATTAACATATTGTACTATGTATATCGTAGAAGATTGTAAAGAAAAACAAAACTCGAATATGCTTTCATTTTACAAAGTAATTTTTTTAATCATTAAATTATAAATATATGCTTAAAATGCGATACATTTTTTAAAAATCAATCCATATTATTATTGTTGTAAATTTTTATATAAATTTATAAATTATAAGTATATGCTTTAAATCTTTTCATTTCATTTATTCTGTTAATTTAGTAAACTATATATATGTTGAAATGTAATGATAGTATATACCAATCACTTTCAAACATAACAAAGTTTATCATATTTATTTTCTTAGTTTTTTTTATCAAGGATTGTTTCGGGCTTTTTGTGGAATTTAAATTTGATTTTTATGGGTCAAAAGTTTGTAAATAGATTTCTTGGTACAAGTTAACTACATTTAGTCAAAATTTGTTACGAGTCAAAAATGAGAAATGTGAGTATTTTGAAAGTTAGAGAATGCAAATACACTTATCGTCAAATTTGTTGCGGGTTCAAAGTGTTAATTTGAAAATGTCAAACGGATGAAAGTTATAACTTTAAACATGATTCGGGTTTCAAATTTATTTTTAAGAGCATTTTTGTAAATAATCAAAAGGTTCGGGATTTGGCAAATTGACTATTTTTCATTCGAATATTAAAATTTATGAAAATATTGCGAACACTTTCGACAGGCCACAACAGGCCTATCATTGCTTCTAACTTTTATCAAGTTTGAAATATTTGTGTCAGCATTAACTTTTCCTTCAATTGTTATCAAAACGTTATGTGAGAAGCATGTCATGCAAAACTATGCCCAAATGAAGCAAAATATTCACAAAATTGAATGTGTTAACATGTTATTTTTATGTTGCCATTATGACAAAGTCGAGAAGCCTGTGAAACTTATCAAAATCTTTTTCATGATTTAGCTTAGAAACACATAGTTCTTGAAAAACATCGTCGTTACAATTTAATGTATTCCTTTACTTCGATGGGCGGTAAATTGATATATATATATATATATATATATATATAAATGCAACGTTCCTTTTGTATTTAGGCTGAGTGGTTAGAACTACTATCGTATGAGAAGTCTTATTTTTAAAATTGGTTCATAACCAAAATTCTTTCAATTATACATATATGACACTATGTATGAAATTTTCAACATGTGTATAAGCTCATAATGAAGGACGCGATCTTGTTATTGAGGGTAATGAAATTATCCGTGAGGCTACCAAATGGAGTCCTGAACTAGCTGCTGCTTGTGAAGTATGGAAGGAGATCAAATTTGAATTCGCTACAGTGGATACTATTGATTAAATTCCAAGCAACAAATACTTTGGATAAGGATTAGAAGATATAACGTTCGTTCTCTTAATTGAATTTCAATGAAATTCGGCCCAATCTTTTTAGTAAAAGATTAGGCTGAAGCCAGATAAACAGTTAAATGAGAAAGCTTTAGTTCACGTTAGGCAATGGTTTGGTTTTGTTGATATAATTGATGTCGAGAAAGGGTTAGTGTTCCGTGTGTGTAATAGTTGGATCTAGTGAGCGTACTGTCTGACCTAGTCCACTCAAGGCAATACCACCGAGCCATTATTTATTAACATAATGAAACCGAGCCCTTACTGCAGCCCATGCTACTGAATCAGCTTCTTTATTTTTAGTGCCAACAATTAAGAATTGTTTTCTCCTACTTGCTGCATCAAAATCCAAATCACAAGCTTCTGATAAAAAACGAGCAGTTCTAGTAAGATTTGTATATATCTTTACGTTTTGCAGAGATATAAGGTGTCATTTTAGGATTCCATTTCCTAGTAGTTCTTTTCTTTCTAAGAGGTGGAATAGAATAACCCGGTTGAAGCGTAATGATCATACGTCTGTAATGCATTGTCTTTCCCATAATGGGTCCCATTCTTCTAGCCTTTCCCCGAAGTCGATGACTATTCGTCGCAATTACCTTGACACCAAAGAAGAGTTCGACTCAATACTTTATTTCTGTCCTAGTTGATCCTGATTCGACATTAGAAGTATATTGATTTTCCCCAATAACGGAATACTTTTGTCTGTAAATATTTCATACCTGATTCCATCCATAAATCGATTTGATTCCCTATGAGTTCTAGTCTCAATAAGACTACTAATTCTTACTGAGCATTCTCGGGTACATTTTTGGACGTGTATTTTTTTTGTTAAGTTCACTTAAAAAAATCATTTTGTGATATAAATAAAATAAATTTATGTAAACATAGTATAGATACAAGCGTAAATGTAATAAGTTTTTACATATACGCTATGTAATTATTTGTTTTACCTGTAATTATATAATTTGGATCATCGCGTGTGTGACACGGGCTCTAAAGCTAGTATGTGTGTGTGTGTTTGTATGATTTGGTTTCAGAAGTATTTCTTTGTGCGAGAAGTATGAGAAATGATTCTAACCAATCACGTAATTATCTTTTAATTTCTGATTACATAATTAAAAGTACAAACTAGTAAAATGGTTGTTTTGTATTTCTAATTAATTGTAAGTTACACATCAATATATTATTAGTTAATTTATTTAAACAAATTCATCATCATATCATAATCCAGTTCGATTCATACGATTGCTATAAAACCTTTCACTACAATGTCCAATCTCACTAAATTAAAAGATTATTTTGTTATGATTAACCACTAACCAAACATATGCATATTATTTTTCACCAATTTTGGCATAGGTTCATCAATTTATACAATCATATATGGACTATTAGATACATATTTCAAACTAGATTTCAAACCCATTTATTAATACTTGAAAGCACTACAAAATAAAAAACACAAACTTTTTCCAAGCTCCATATCTCGTTATAACACAAGTATAACAAATACTTAAACTTGAACTAAAACATAATGGTTAGATATACAGGTTAAACATAATGAAGATCAACTAATTTAATCGAGAAGTAAATCACTGCATATGTTCTTAGGCTCATTTAATTTTTCTCTCTCTTTACCTTGTTAAAAATATTGCTTTTAATCAAAGCCTCCCCTGTTTTGTCTAGAATTATTTCAAACACCAAATTTCTTTCCAACTGTTTAATAAGAAAAAAAGCAAAACAATTAAATAATAATATTACCATCTTCTATGAAAAAAAACTTCTATCCATAAATACTAAAAGTATTAAACAAAATGTATAAAAAGTACCTACAATTAAACAAAAAAACCTACACAAGCACGCTTATATATTGTACAAACACTTACTAAAAACAATACACGGTAAATCCTACATAATTAATTTACATTAAATTTCCTTAGCATGATTACTTATACATTTTACAAAATAAAGAAAACCTACACAAGGTTGTTTATATATTAAGCATGGACATATGAAATTAATGCCACATAAATAAATCTCGCAACCCATACTATCATAAAAGTCCTTCAGTAGATTATTTATACTTTTCACCTTAATGGTTCAAACAAAATTAACTTTAACATCAACTATTAGAATAAAATAAAAACTTCTTAAATTGGATTTTGAATTTTACATCCAATTACGAAAGAAATACTAATATATATACATACACATATGACATAAATCTTACGCAAACAATTTAATCATACACATAACACAGATTCCTACACATAACCTCCTGCAGTTAAGACACTACTAAATTCCCATATCTCCCATCTTCCATAGAAACATATTTCCTACACCTAACCTCCACAATATACTACATCTACACAACCATAATTCCTATACATCATAATAACCCATACCAAAATAGGATTGTATTAACCATTAGTTTATATTTGACATCAACGCACTTCAATAGTATAACTGATTATACACAATTACATAACATATATACAAAACAATAACAATTTCTCACCGAGACTAATATTGTAGTTATATAGACCCACAAATTTTATTCCAACACTATACCACATAGTTGCATTCATGTTTACGTATTTCTATATCGTACCTACACATGAATCGTGCATGCTAATCTAAAATCATGCCTACACATGAATCAAGCATATTAATCTATCATTATAACTACACATGAATCAAACATACTAATCTATCATCATACTTACACATGAATCGAGCATGCCTACACATGAATCAAGCATGCATATACAAGAATCGAGCATGCCTACACAAGAATCGAGCATACCTACACATGAATCGAGCATACTTACACATGAATTGAGAATACTAATCTAACACAATCTATTGTAAATTATGGAGTTTATCCTACACATAAATCATATAAAATAATGACAAACGCATATGTCATAAATTATACACGGTAATACTTATATAATTGACACACGTGTGACATATTCTATTCAAATGGAAAAACATTATGCACATACGTACTTATATAACGGACATAAATATTGTGTGTTGTAGGAGTGTATGATGAAAGGTGTGCAATGTAGGCATGTTGGTAAAGCCCGCATGGTGTATAAACTTTTGTGTAATAGATGATGAAAGGTGTGCAATACATAGTAGGTAAAAGGTACAATGAAACAACATATGAATGTATTTAAGTGGGAGTGGGAGTTTGGTCTTCATTCTTCATGTTTAATAGTCTCCAACTTATAACCAAAAAGTATATTAAATAAACAAAATATGAATGTGTAAGTCCCCAGCCTCGGTGCCCTACATTGGCATTGGATTTACTCATAAACACAGTTCTAAATATCAGAGTTAATTAAAAACTTTCGCGGGCTAATAAAACTTCAATCATTCATTACAAAACATTCATACTTGTCTTTGAAAACATAACTTAAAATATCTTATTAAAACATCGTGACAAATCTTCAGATGCCAACCTCCTCCGTTCCTACCATTTGTCTCCCTCAAGCTAACTGCTTCAATATATTCACCCGTGTACATGCTAAAAGTCAGCTACGCTGAGTGAGTTCTAGTTAATCAGATAACTTACTTTACATACATATATACGTGCCCAAAGGTACGTATTACATACTTAACCTGTTCATCATTCTTCCATATACATACATTCATTCTTTCGTACTTTCTTTCTTTAACATACATAATACATTCATAATTAACCTTACATTGTAAAGAACATTTCGCCCTACATACCTCGGATATTGTTAGGGTTCGGTACCCTCCATCCTCGGATATTATTAGAGTCTAGTTTCCCTCCATCCTCGGATATTATTTGGGTCCGGTTTCCCTCATTCCTCGGATATTACTAGGGCCCGGTTTCCCTCCTTCATAAGATATTATTAGGGTCCGGTACCCTCCATCCTCGGATATTATTAAGGTCCGGTACCCTTCCTTCCATGAAACCATACCATCATACATTCATTTCATTACTTTCATATTTATGTACTTCCTAAATCATTCATATATCATTAATAACACATTCACATATCATACATACAACATTCATAACATATTCACATATTATACATAATTCATAACATATTCATATATCATACACTTAGCACTTAAGGTAAGTGTATTAACTAATCACATCGAGTATGCACACATCCCCGAAAACATAACAATGAAATGGGGCTAGAAACTCACCTGCAAGCGATTTCTTTCTGAATTCACTATTATGCCCTTCTTGAGTTGTGCACGGCTAACAGTGCATCAATTAACAAGCATTACTTAAATACTCCTAATCATAATATATTTCTAAGTCATTTCCCGTTTTAAACGTCACCTTTCCTTATTAATTAATTACTTATCTTTAGTTCATATATCGTTTACGTACGTATACGCTGTTTATCTTTCGTTTATTTCAGAAAATCATTTAAGCCCGTATAAGTCCTCCCTGGCGTATAAGTTGCTCCCAGCGCATAAGTCTATCTGGCGTATAAGTTACACATATACGACATACATACATATACGTTACATATACATATACACTTCATATACATACAAGTTACATATACATACACGTTGGTCGTACTTATACATTACATATGCATACACGATGGTCATACTTATACGTTACTCATACACGCCGATCATAGTTATACGTTGCACACATGCATACATACGCGCTATATACATATACATGGTATACATATACGGCTTACTCATACATATGCGCTACATACATATACGCTGCAACTTATACATCGTATATACTTATACGTATACACACGCTTACACGCTAACATCATATGCATCGAAACATATGTGCCCGTATAACCCGTTTCGTTCTAAACAACTTGTTTATGTTCAAGTTTACATTTTTCTCACATAATAAGGTCTGGTATACTATCCCACCAAGTTTCATGTAAAACCGACTTCGTTTACCCGTCCTTTCACAAACCGAACACTACTCGTTTTATCCGAACGAACCAACTAACCCGTTTACTATCAAGTTCATTACTTTATCGATCGATAATCATGACCTGTTCTATCATCCTACTAATTTTCGTACAAATTCGTACACGAAAAGTAAACCTTTTTAACAAAAACGTACATTTGAGGTTTATGATCGAAATCACTCGAATATACCAAAACCATATCAAACGAACTCAGAATTGAGTGATTCAAACACCAAGGAACCTTCTATCCCCGATCTATAAACGCATATGTTTGTCGTCGCCGAAAAATGCTGCTATAGTGGCCGAAGGAGCTGAACAGTCGTCGGAATCTTCATTTTTGAGCTGCTACGGTTTTGCTGATAAAAACTAGACTTCCCGACCTCTAATTGAAGATATGATCGGTGGGAATCTTCATTTATATGCCATTAACACTCAGTTAAAATTTGAGACCGACCCGACGGTTAGATCTCCGGGAATCGTCGTGTCTTTGTGGGCTATTTTCTCAAAAACGGGAATTGGAGAAGTGTGTGTTTTTGAAGGTGTAGTCTATAGTGTAGAAATGGGTGGAAATGAAAAGAATTAGGGGGTATTTATACTCCTTTAAGCCCATGGACCTTACACCTATCTTTCATTTTTGGTCCATAATTAATTCCATCTAATTGGCCTACTTATCCTTCCATCTTTATTTTTTTATTATTTCTCAACTAACTCAAGTAAACTTTTCCACCATAAATAAATAATATATTAAATATTATTCTTAGAAATATCGGGATGTTATAGAATACATTTTTAATGAAAACTATACGGATCATTATATTAACTTGCACATGCTAAGCTAGTTCAAAATTTTCAATACACATACTATCATATACTTCATAGTATATATTGTATGAATATCCCAACATCCACTGTAATCTACACTGTACAATGCATCCTTCAAATGTTGGTCATTTTTTTAATGGCTCAAAATTATGATGATTTTTTATTAGTATGTGTACGTAGTAAAACATATGCAAGATTCAAAAATAACCCGATGTAGCAAAATTATAATTACATATGAAGTAAACCTAATAAAGAAAATAAATATACATAATGTAGGTTATTCTTGAAAAAACCAAAACTGTAGCCATAACATACACCAAAATCCAATTTTTATTACATACCAAAATCCATTTTTATTAGGAGATCCGAGAAAAGGAAAAAAAAATTAGCATACACATTAAAAATGAACAAACAATAATTGTGCAGGTATCCATCCCAAATTAAGACAAAATTGCACCAGAATTGGATTTATATAAGAACACCCCCCTCCCCCTGTTTATTTTTCCTAAATCTTCAAATAATAAAATGAACATAAGAAAAAAAAATTGAATGTAGCTATTTGTGAACAGAAATCCATGGGATTAATTAGTTTTTCTTTTTTAATTGCAATAGTGACAGTGACACATCACTAACCTTAGCATCGATGAAGTCTTCCAAGGTGCAACCCTAAATTTGATTCTTGAGAATAAACCATACACGTTGCCTTCTTAATTTCGTGTGTATATCGTTTACAATAATAGGATATTTTGAAAATTGAATTGATGGTTTAAAGTTTTTATTTTTGCAAAGATCACTTTAGGGGGAGAGAACAAATTGGAGAGTAAATTAGGAGTAATTGAGGATTTGATTGAAGATATACATTTGTTTACAACACGCCTAGACATCAATCTCGTTAAAACCTGATGTGGTCTAATATATATATATATATATATATATATTTTCTATACTTTTTTGATACTTTTAAGCCAAGTTTTGTATTGAAAACTATTATTAATTGGTTCATATGTGAGAGTAATGGTTCTAAAGACATTGAGCTAATAAAGTGTTTTTTTAACTAAACTTACGACCAACAAGTGAAACATTAAACAAATTTCATTTACAATGATTATAGTTTTTTCCTTTATATTTTAGTATGTATATTTAATATTATATTATTTATGTATATAATAAGTTTAGCATATATATTATAAAAGGAATGAAAAAAAAAGAAGAAAAGAAACAGAATTTAGCAATTGAATGTGTATGTCACATTAACGTGATGACTCCAGATCATATTTAATTTTATTTCTTTATGGCTAATTCTTAATTCAGGCCCACAGGGTAATATGATCGATGATCTTGAAAGCCCAGTGGATTTTTCTTGTGGGTCACGATTAGGGGTTTTATTGGTAAAACTTTTATATTGATTGGAGGCAGCCGCAAGCATAATATATATAAAATTTTGGGACGCCAACATTATTGTTATTGGTTGTTATTTTTGAAGGTTAGGTATGGGTAGAGAGCAGAAGGAATAAAATATTATTATTTTCACTATCCATCACGACAGAGGAGGAGCAAGGAGTTCTCTTTTGGAGGCTATTATTCATCATAAGAGAAGGTGTTCGATCAGTTAGAGAATATCCAATTTAACAACTGATCATCCAAACCTCAGTTCTTTTGGTTTGAATTTATTACTTTTATTATAAACTGAGTTGAACCAATTTTATTTGATATTTTGAAGATGATTATTGCCTAAACACTTTTAGTTATCTAGGCTTGTGATGATGTTTTGTTTATTCATTTGGACTTGTCTAGTTATTGGGTTTTGTTTTTGGAATTTTGATTAATTAAAAGTTTTGACAGATTTATTGGATGTGTATAATGCGTATTTATTTCTAATTTGTGCTTGAATAAATGTTTCACATGTTGCTTGATTGAATATCTTTCGATTATAGGTTGCATGTTAGGTTGTTAACTATGTGTTTCCAACTTGTTTATGGTTTATTGAGCTCATTCACCATAGAAATTGATTTTTGGCATATTATTAGAAGTATATATTCTTACCTACTTAGATATCTGACGGGTGATAAGTAGTCAGGCTTGTCTGTGTTTGTTAGGGTTTTAGGTTAAATTATTTGATAGGAGGTTTGCCTATTTTTGCTTTAATTTCACTTTTTACCCGTGTCCTATAGACTGTTCATTGACCACCCTGTGTACTTAGGGGGTGTTTGGTAGAGGGATTTGATTGGGGAGAAATGGAATTAGAAATATTTCTTTTGTTTGTTTTGCACTTTTCATTTCTATTTCTCTTTTTATTTCTCTAAAACTAGAGAATTCCATTTCTCTTTAAAACAAAGAGAAATCCATTTCTCAGCAGCCTCCTCATAGCATGTCACCACCTCGTCTCCGGCCACCACCTCGTCTCCGACCACCACCTCGTCTCCGGCCATCACCCCGTCTCCGGCCACCACCTCGTCTCCAAGTCTGCAACCGCCACCTCGTCTCCAAGTCTGCAACCACCACCCCGTCTCCGCCGTTCGCAGTGGTGAACACAAAGATGGTAACCGGTTGTAGGTTGCAGGTGGTACGGGTGAACGGAGATTAGGGTTTCAAGTGGTGGTTCGTGGTAGGTTAGGGTTTTCAGATGGTCAGGTGATTGTGGTCGCAGGTGGGTGACAGTGGTGGTGGAAATCGGCGGTGGTCGCAGGTGGCTTCTGATTATCATCATCATCATCGCCACCACAAAATCTCCAAAGAGGCAGTGATGACAGATCTGAGCCTCCTTTTTCTATATCTTATGTTCCAAAAATTTGAATCTTTTTAATTTCTTGTGTACTGTGGTCGAAGAAGGGGATTTGGTGGCGGCAGCCGGTGGTGGTGGGCTGTGGTTGAAGAAAGGGCTGTGGTGGTGGGTCTAGTGGTGGTGGTGGGGCTGTGGTGGTGGTGCTGTGGTGGTGGGGCTGCGGTGGTGAGTGGTGTCAGGTTGGGTGGAGGTGGGGTTGGGTATGGTAGAGTTCTCTGTTTATTTTCTCGTGTACCAAACAAGAGAAATGATTCTCATTCTCCATACCAATTCTCTTTCTCTACAATTCCATTTCCATTTCTATTTTCTCTCCTTTTCCATTCTCTGTACCAAACACCCCCTTAGATTCATTGATATAGTGAAGCCGACAAGTTAGTTTTTTTCTAGGTTAATCAATCAAAGTAGGTGAACTAACAGGTGAACCAATAAGCCGGTGTGTTTACATGATTTCTAGGATTTCCTCTTAGGTGACACCTTGAGAGTGGTTAGGGATCCATTAGGTTTCCTAGAGCTTCATTTCTTTAGATTCCCGGTTCCGTAACATTTTCCCGTAACCGATAAAAGCCCGAGTCGTCGCAATTCGGATCCCTTGCCTAGGTAAACCTTGCTCATATTTGAATTTGCTAAAGTCATATTCGGTAATTTAATATTTTAGTTTACTTTAATTTAATTAAGTAATTAGTTTAATTAATTATTATTTTTAAAATAAAATAAATAAAAATCTAAAAAAATTAATCTTTTCATAATTATTATTTTAAATAGCTTTTAGAACTAGTCTCGTTAATTTAATAAGTGTCTCTAGGTTTCGATATTCTCGGTCTTCCCATAGCTATACTACACCCGATAGGTTCACTTGCCTCTTGCTAGTGGTTTGGTTTAGAGTATTCTAGGTTTTTATTACTCGTTGTGCTTGGTCATTATTTGCTAAACTTTTATACACCAATTTACGCACATCAAGTTTTTGACGCCGTTGCCGGGGACACTTGGTAATAGCGAACTAGTTTTTGTTTGCTTTTAGTTTTAGGTTAATTAATTTGTTTTAGTTTATTATTTAATTGCTCTTGATGGCTATCTGTGCCTTGATTGTAACGTGTGTGCTTTAGGGATAAGCTTGGGTCCTCACTCTTTTACTTGTTTTTTAGCGTATGCGACATTCACGTTCACTAGGACTACCCGAGTTCACAGCTTCTGACGAACCCGAGAGAGATTTTCGTGAGCGTCGCAGGGAGTTTTAAGAGATTTCACGTGCTCTACGCGAAAGCAAGGTACACGTTTCTGATTCTACATTAGATACGGGTGACGCTAACACCCCTTGGCGTATGGTTCACTCGAGAGAGAATGAAGGAGTTACAGGGAGACGATCTGCTATCACATGTCCAACGATGCCTGATGCTAATAACTGGCAGATTCCGACCAACGTCATGAATTCCATTACTAATATTGCCCGATTTCACGGACTTAAAGACGAGGAAGCGCTTGGCCATCTGAATAAATTCACTCGTATCTGTGACACTTTTAATATCGGCCTACGTCTCTCGTTCTTTTATCTACCTTCATCTTTTTCCATTTTCTCTAAAGGGTCTGGCTTCATCATGGTTGGAAAACCTCCCCCCAGCTCCATCACTACCTGGGATAATCTTCAAGCTGAATTCCATAAGAAGTACTTTTCGCCATCTAAAGCCTCACGACTTCGTGATCAGATCTATTCCTTCCAAATGGACCCTGGCGAGCTATACCCTTTGGCTTGGGAAAGGTTCCATAATTTGCTTAGTAGATGCCCACAACATGGTCTACTCGAATGGGCCATAGTCGAGAAATTCTATAATGGACTGATCTTTGAGATGCAGATGAGATTCAATACGTCAGCTGGAGGAAACATGTTAGAGAAGTTGGATATAGATGAGTGTGAGTCGTTGTTTGAGAGTTTCGCCCTAGCCGAGCAGCAGGAGCCGTCCGCACGAGGTACTTTTAAAACCACCACCTCTTCTGCTTTAGGCATCTATCAGGGTTCAAATGATACTAGCATCGCGGCTGCCTTAGAGGCAATGCAGAAAGATTAGAGAGTTAAAGAAAATCGCTCATAAATGCGAAATCTATCGTAGAAGGCACGATACAGTTGATTGTACGGTCGATCAACAAGAGAAGGTGGACTACTTGGGTAATCAGAATCGAGGACCGAATGCCTACAAGAATTCAGGATGGAGAAATAACTCCAACTATGGTTGGAGGTCGGGAGGTAATGCTCAGGGTTTTCAGCAGAGGCAGGAGTAGTTCAGGTTAGTGACCCAAAGGCAGCAGGGAGTTCGAGTGCGGGGAAGAGTAGCGGTATGGATCCGGATCTTAAGAAGCTTCTAACTAAGCAATCTACCATGCATTCCCATCTTATTGACAAAGATAATAACACACAACATAGATTGGCTAAGCACAACACCCTATTGAAGAACCAACAGTCGTCATTTTTGGAGATGTCTTGAAAGGTGGATGAGATGATGAAGCAGATGCTACCTAATAAGCAGATCAGCACATTTCAGGGCAGCACAGAGCTTAACCCGAAGGCATAGTTGAAGGCGGTGACCACCCGTAGTGGCAGAGGAGGTAATAGAGAGCAGCAGCCGACATATGATGAGGAGCCAGTGGACGAGGAGATAGAGATGGAGACTCATGTGGGGACGCACGAGAGGCGAGTCCCAACAATTAACGCGTCAAACAGTGAGTCTCCCGCGGAGAAAGTGGTTGAGAAGAAGATTGAAGAGAAGAAAAGTCCCGAAGTCGATCTTACTCGAGTTCCTTACCCTGCTCGTCTTCTTCAGCAGAAGTATGCGCAGGAATACAGACATTTCTTGGACATGTTTAAACAACTAAAAATAATCTTCCGTTTGTCGAGGCCCTCCAACATATGCCTAAATATGCCAAATTCTTAAAAGATCTCCTTTCTAATAAGAAGAAGTTAGAGGGACTTTCGACAGTATGCCTAAATGAAGGATGCTCTGCGGTAGTCAGAACAAGCTGCCTGTTAATTAGCGAACCCGGGACACTTCACGATTTCGTGTATATTTGACAGCTCGACTGAGAGCTATGGTGAGAATTACATGCGCTTAAAATTAGCATGCCACTCCGTTTTATGAAAGTAAACAAAGAGTGGTGGCGCCCCGCCATGTCCATCTTTTATACGAGCATAGAGAAATAGTTATATGTTTAGGTAAAATATTCCTAAGAGCACAGAGTTTTGTTGCGTGAACGTCAAATATGTGCATTTATTTTTGAAAGTTAAAGTGAATGAGAAAGTTATGCAAATGCCAAAGAAGCATTCACAAAAAAAAAATAGTTTACAAAATAGAAAAAGAGGCCAAAAGGCACATACTAGACAGGCCGAGAGCTTACGTGTTACCAAGGAGATGGTGACTCTGTACACTATTGGCTTCGAGGCTTTTAGTCAATAAATATTTTAGGAAATACAAAGGGTGGTGGCCTGGGACCGTCATATACTGGGTTACAGCTCGGGTGAAACAATTCATGGGCCGAAATACGCTAATATACTTTTAGGTTTAGGTATTGCTCGTACGACCTCACTTGACCTTTCATCCATCTAAATTCCACCTAAGTTCATTTTCTTCTTACCATTAAGGGGTTTTCAGATTACGGTGATAGGTTGAATCGTTTGTTTCAACCCGATTTTAATTGTCTTGATTATGCTTGAGATGCGGGTAAGCTGATATGTAACTATTTAGGTGTGGGACCCCTAGGTTTGTTGATATCACTTGAACTTAATATTTAAATATGATCAGCAATAACGGTTTTTGGGTTTATCTACGCTTAAAAATTAACCCATATGTTTTAAAGATCGATTTTGAATTATGATTCCATTGCATTACATATTTTTCGAGGACGAAAAAGGTTTAAGTGTGGGGATATTTGATATGGTCTAATATATATATATATATATATATATATATATATATATATATATATATATATCGAGTTGTAAAAACAATCGAAATAGTCTTTTTTAGTCGGGGGCTGGCCACCAGCTCAATAACCTCTACCACTCTTGTTGATCACTGCGTCTGTCTTCGCTTTTCGATCAGCCGTTGCTCCCCGTTCACTTAGCCTAAGAACTCCGGCTCACTTCTAGCTTTGGATCACTTCTGGCGCGCTTAGCCCTTGCTCGAAACAGCCAACTCACATCGCCTACGAAACGAAGAGACGCAATTTACTTGCTTAGCTCGAACATGCATATATATATATATATATTTCATAAGCTTTTTTGATACTTTTGAGCCAAATTTTGTATAAAAAAAACTATTATTAATTGGTTCATATGTGAGTTTAATTGTTTCTAAAGACATTGAGCTAATAAAGTGTTTTTTTACTAAACTTAAGACCGACGAGTGAAACATTAAACAAATTTTATTTACAATGATTATAGTTTTTTTTCTTTATATTTCAGTTTGTATATTTAATATTATATTATTTATGTATATAATCAGTTTAGCATATATATTATAAAAAGAATGAAAAAAAAAAAGAAACAGAATCTAGCAATTGAATGTGTATGTCACATTAACGTGATGACTCCATATCATAGTTGAAATTTATTTCTTTATGGCTAATTCTTAATCTGTTGAAAGCCCATTGGAATTTTCTTGTTGGTCAAGATTAGGGGTTTTGTTGGTAACACTTTTATGATGATTGTAGGCAGCCGCAAGCAGAATATATATAAAATTATGGGACGCCAACATAGTATTGGTTGGTATTTTTAAGGCTGGGTGTGGGCAGAGAGCAGAAGGAATAAATTATTATTATTTTCACTAGCCACCACAACATATGAGGAGAAAGGAGTTCTCTTTTGGAGGCTATTATTCATCATAAGAGGTGTTCAATCAATTAGAGAATCCAAATTAACATCTGGTCATCCAAACCTTAGTTCTTTTTGGTTTGAATTTATTACTTTTATTATGAACTCAGTTGAACCAATTTTGTTTGCTATTTTGAACATGATTATTGGCTAAACACGTTTAGATATCTAGGCTTGTGATAATGTTTTGTTGATTCTTTTGGACTTGTCTAGTTATCGGGTTTTGTTTTTGGGATTTTGATTAATCAAAAGTTTTGATCAGATTGAATGAATGTTTCATATGTTGCTTGATTGAATGTCTTTTGATTATACGTTGCATGTTAGGTTGTTAACTGTGTGTTTCCAACTTATGGTTTAGTGAGCTCATTCACCATAGAAATTGATTTTTGTCATATTATTAGAAGTTTATATTCTGACCTACTTAGTCAGGTTTGTCTGCGTTGCTAGGGTTTTAGGTTAAACTTTCTGACATGAGGTTTGCCTATTTTTGGCTTAATTTCACTGTTTACCCATGTCCTCTAGACTGTTCATAGGCCACCCCGTGTACTTAGATGCATTAAGATAGTGAAGTCGACAGGTTAGCTGTTTTCTAGGTTAATCAATTAAAGTTGGTGAACTGATAAGTGAACCAATAAGCCGGTGTGTTTACACGATCTCTATGATTTCCTCTTAGGTGACACCTTGATAGTGATTAGGGATCCTTTAGGTTTCCTAGAGCTAATGAAATCAGGACAGTTGATCTAGCAATCACTGATTTTGACATGACCAAGAAGTTATTATCATCACTTTCGGGTGAATGGTATGCTGCTATGAAATTCATAAAAGAGAAGGCAAATTTTCCCCCAGTTGAAGCTAGATGATGTCATTTTCTTTCTACAAGCAGAAAAACATGAAATGATAGAGAACAACATGATCAAAGAAGACAGACCAAGTTTTCAAGTTACAAATGCGCTCATTGCACCCATGGGAAACCTTCCCACAAAAAATCAACAATAGATTCCCATCATTGAACAGCCAAGTGAATATGGTGGTACACACCAAGAGGTTTTGTTGCTGGCAATGCAAACAGTCAAGGTAGACAATCCAGATTCAATGTCCAATTGATTGATGATCATGATTCATTCTCTATGGCCAGTGGGCATGCTCCTTTTGGTGGTGGAAATGTTAACCAAAGAAATGAGTATCAAGCTCTATTTTCAATGTTTACTGAATCATATAATCCTTTTGTTGCAAAGAATCTGATCCATACCAGTGTATTTCAAGAAGACCTTGAGCAAATTGATGTTGATGACTTAGAAGACGTGGATTTGAAATGGCAAGCAGTTGTGCTAGCCTTGATAAGATAAAGATTGTTTAATAGAACTGGAAGATCCTTTTTCTCTGGTCCTAATGAAAAAATAGGATTTGACAAGTCAAAAGCAATCTGCTACAACTATCAACAACCAGGACACTTTGCAAGGGAATGCAATCAACCTAGAAATTTTCAAAACAATCAGTTTGCTCAACCAAGAAATCAGTATCAATACCAGAACCAGAATCAAGGTTAACAGAGAAACTTCAACAACAACTACAACAACCAACAACCACAAAATCACCGGCAAGTAATTCCCTAAAATCAGAACTTTCAAAGAAATAATCAGAACCCTCCACAAGCTCCTGCAAACACTAACATAAACAATGGCAATCAACCAAGAAACCAAAGGAATGTTCCATTAGTTGCTCAACAAGAAGGTGGATTTGATTGGAGCAATCATGCCAGTGATATTGAAAAGGCAAATGTGGCATTCATGGCTAAAATAGAGAATGAAGCTGAATCTTCCACAACTCAGGTACATTCAAACTCAAAACTTGAATTACTTGAAATGATTGAATCATTGAGAATGACAGTTGGAAAGTTACAAAGTGAGTGTTTTAAGAAGCAAAGTATGATCAATGTGTATGAGGCAAGTGACTTGACTTATGAAGAAACAATCAAAAATCTGGAACAAGATTGTATAGATAGCTATATGAAACAATCTAGATATGTCAATGAGATAGAAGAATTGAAGAAGATTTTTCTTAATGAAAAGCTGAAAAACACCACTCTTCAAGTTGAAAATGATATCCTGACAAATTTAGTTTCAACTGGAAATATTTGTGGGAAACTAAACAAGATCAAGGAGGAAGATAAATACAAGTTTGTTCCTCCACCTTTCAATGACAATTACTCATTTAAGGTTGATAAGGAAAAGAGAAATGCCTTCCTTGATCAGTTTAGGGAAGTGTTCAAAGAAAAGAAAGAATTTAGTGAAAATTACAAATTGGTTGAAGTTGATGAAAAGGGGGAGTTTGTGATGAAAGAAGAGGTAAAAGATAAGAAGAATGCTGAAATTTCTATTGGTGTTCAAGTATCTGAAGATGATTTTGATGAAGACTATTTGAACAAAGATGACTTAAGTGATTCAAGTGATCAATGTTCAAGTGATAATGGTTCTAAGAATGAAAGAAGGAGCAAACCAAGTCCACCAAGTAAGATCCCTTTGCTACCAAAGATCACACCCAAGATGAGAAAACATCATGAACAAATGAGAAGGGAACATGTGTCATTTGACTTATGTGATGGATCAAAAGTTAATTATAATTCAGTAAAGCCTCCAAGCAAAGAAGCACTAAAGGAGAAAAAGGTTAAGAACAAGAAGACTGAAGAAACTATTAACAGTGATCATTTTATTCCTGTATACCCTGTTTTCTCAAATCAAGAATTATTTGATGTTGGTAAAGTAGAAAGTGTGGAAGAATATGAAAGAAGACGGTCAAGGTTTAAAGATAATTCAGATGATGAGCCAATTAATTTGGAGAGAATAATCTTTGTCAAAAGCTCAGTTGAAAGACAAGACATCAAGATTGAAGAGTTTGTATCTTTCTCAATTGACTTTGGTGATCTGAAAACTCAAAATACTATTGGAGTTGACCCCTCCAAGACCAAGTGAAAGATTTAAAAAGGGAAAGTCAAGTGAGAACTTCAAAGGAATAGTTTTATGCAAGCATTGTTATGTGTATGGACATGACACTGGTTCTTGTCATAAAAGATTTACCTTCAAGCCATTTCATGTACCAGATACAACCAAGTTTGGGCAAGACTTTGTTCTTTACAAGAACAAGTATGATGAATACTTGGGAAAGGGCAAGAAGCCATCTGATTGTACTGTCAAAGGGACTGAAATAAGTAAAAAGAAAATTGAAGTTGTAGACAAGAAAGAAAAGAAAATAGTTGAAGAAAAGAAGGATCCAATGATCAAACAACCTGTTAGAATAAATTCTGTTAAGGCTGTAAAGAATGTAAAAGCTGTTGACCAAAGCAAGTCAACAGAAGGTGAAGAAAAAGTTAAAAGAGAAATGTTAAGAGAAAGAAATCAAGAGAGTTAAATGGTGATGAGAAATTTCTTTTGAAACATGGGTTTGAACCCAAGGATTTCTTTGAAAACCAAAACACGAAGCAAAAGTTGCATATGAAACATTAGTAACAAGTGTGAAGAGAGAATTTGTCATTAAAGAATGCACTAGCATAGTTCCATATGTGGGAATACTATATAAAACTGGTTATGATTCATATGAATCTGTAGGTTCCCAGCCGGATCTACACGAGATATCGCGTACTACGCAGGTGCGGAATCCCTACGTAAGACGTTACGAGTATAGAAAACAATACGATTAACACACGATAATCAAACACGTTGTATACCAACCTTAAACACGTGATACGAAGATCACTTGATTACAGACTCTCTCTGACTCGAATACACGAAAACTGTAAAACTGAATTAATGATTAATAAGCCGTAACAGATGGCTTATATAATCACGACAACTTCGCCTGGCATGTTCAGGCGAAATTGTCACTAACTTCGCTTGTCTAACAAGTTCGCCCATATCAGCGAACTTGTTAGCAACTTCGCTTATACAAAACATAAAATATTACAAACGCAATTACAGACACTAGACACTGAACTACTGACATTATGCACCAACAGACTCCCCCTTGGCAGTAGCTTCATCTCTTTAGCTTCAATCACGTGTCTTGTAATCTTCAACCTTGTATCTTCACGCATGCACTCCTTCTCGAACACAAACCGACACAACTCTTTGATATTTCCTCGCTTCGTCTTTCCAAGCAGGAATATAAAATATTTTCTTCTCATTGAGCACCTGCAGATCAGCTTGCGATAAGTTTACCAAATGCATCGGATCGTAAACTCTTAGCACCTCTTGTTCATCCTCATCTTCCATCACCGCCTCAGCTGTCTCACAATCTACAAACCACCACTTTAGGTCTTTAAGCACATCCTTGGGCATAAGCTTCATCGGTACTTCTTTCAAACACCGGATCGGTTTATACTTCATAATCATCCAAGGCTTTCCATCAGCTCTCAAACCTCTATCCTTGTCTTCAACAAGTTTTCCCTTCTGTGGTTTTAACAGCTCAAATTCCTTCTCTTTTATACTTTCTTTCCATACAATTTTCCCAATAACTCTAGCCATATTATCGTCACTTCGATTGATTAACCCCAATCTGGCTAAGTCTTTCACTTCACATTCCGACAGTGTATTAAACGATCTTAACATTCTTTTAAAATACTGAACACCGTCATACCTTTTAATCACGAAGAGCCTCAACTGCTCATCATAGATCCAGCATATAATCCCTTTCTTCGCTTCAGCATAGCCTTTAATGTTGTAACCTTAAACATTGTAGGGACCGCCGGTTTCTTCGTTTTGACGAACCACTGAGCATAGCCTTCCTTCCATCTAGGCTGCTCTTCCCATTCAGACTCATCGCTTCCAATCTGTTCACTCAAACCTGCTTTCTCAACATCTGGTATCTCATGCTCCACATTCTCTTCTAGTATCTCTCCCTCTTCTATCTCTGTATCAATCACAATATCTTCTCCAATCTTCTCTATCACATCACTTGGTAGTACATCATCATCACCAACCAAAACATCATCCATCTCCTCTACGTCCACTACCACCACATCATCACCACCAGCTGCAGATGTCGACTCCCCCTGAGTTGTGGAAGTTCCAAGAGCTTGAGTAGTTCTTGGTAGCTCACCACCTGCATCTTTCGACGCATTGGGATCATCGTCTCTATCATTCCTTCTCTTGGTCCTCAACTCGTCGCCTTTCATTTCTACTTTAAAAGAAGATCATCACTTCACTTCACTAAAACTTTAAAAGAAGATCATCACTTCACTAAAGCTAGAGAAAATTGTTCAAATTATGGGGTTTGTTTTGAAAAATTTTTAATTTCAGCGAAGTTCTGCATTACTTCGCCTGATAGGCGAAGTTATCCACAACTTCGCCGATACATCTGTGACCCTATATAAAGGACTTTAAAGGTCAAACTGTTCATTTATTTCAAAACCCAGCGAACTTATACTCACAGAAACCTCGGCGAACTTATCGATTCTATTATCATCAATCATTCTGTGTTTCTTTCTCGATTTCATTGTCGATTAAAGGTGTGTAGGGTTCCATATTCGTATACTCATTGTCGTTAATGATTATCACAGGTCGATACGACCCGTTTCGTGACCTCGATTATTTGAAACCTAAAAACCCGATTTTCAAACTTGTTTTTACGTGATAGTAAACCACTTGAACGTATAAAACTTCATAAAATCATGTATTTCGGAGTCCTTGATCTCCGAAATCATCATCCACACGTCGTTCAAAATCCTAACTGTTGCCGATTCAAATTCGGCGAAGTTACAGTTTAGGCGAAGTTATCCGTAACTTCGCCTGAGGTTTAACTTCGCCTGATTATTGATTTTGAAACAGTTTATGAGGCGATGTTGTGATTAGGCGAAGTTATCCGTAACTTCGCCTGGACCATTTTACTTAACTATTTTTAGACGAAGTTCAAGTTGAAGCGAAGTTGTTTCCCAACTTCGCCTCACCTTTAACTTCGCCTATACAGAATTGATCACAACTTCGCTCATGGTAACAGGCGAACTTGTGAGTCGCTTTGATGTTTATCTAACTTAACCTGTTTGTTGCAGATATGGCTGCTATTGCTGGAGCAGGTGGTGCGGGCGGTGATGACGGAGGTGATCAACAAAGACAGTTCTTCCCGGGTCACAACATGTATATCACCTTAGACCCGAAAGCGAGCGGAGTTCATGATTTCCGCGAAATCATCACATTCCTTTTACGCTCGAGGATATTCCACGCCATTACAACAACTCTGCCGATATCCTTACCCAACATTGAGGATTTCTGGCAGACCGTGGAATACGACTGTAGAGTCGAACCCCCGGTGATGCGCGCAACAGTCAACGGTCAGATGGTTCAGTTCTCTTCTGAACATATCCGGGCGGCTCTGCGGTTTGGAAACGAGACAAGGGATGACCCGACAGAGTTTGTAACTGCTTTTCGCGATGGAGCATTTTTGAGGATGGGTTATTCAGGTCCCTTGGGGGATTCGCAGAGAAGGAAGGGATTCCTACTTGACCAGTGGCGCTTTCTCATGCATGTTATGATAGTATGCATGTCAGGGAGAAAGACGGGCACTGATGGCATGGGCGCGACCATGCAGACAGCGATGACTGCTCTGACATACAACAAGCGATTCAGCTTTAGTCAGATGGTCTTTTACGAGATTGATCGTCAACGAAGAGCGATGGCGCGTGAGCGGTTCATCATGTATCCAAGATTCCTTCAAATGATCTTGGATCATGTTGCTCCAACACTTCCTCAGTGCCGTCCGATCCGATATGTTGAGAGTGTGAATAAACGGATCTTCGCCCAGTGTCGATCCTCCAGTGCGAGGAGCAAACCTGAGCTTCGTCCTCGCCATACTCCACTCTTTGGGTACTTAATCAACCCGGAGTATGTGCCTGCTCGTGGGGATGAGTTTAGGGACCCGGCACCACAACAGGCAGGAGCACCTCAAGCTATACCTGCTGCTCCTGTTGTGTCACCGGAGGAGAACGTGGACCTTGATGCAGAATTTGGTGGTCAAGGCTTCTTTGATATGGATCGGGTGGATCCAGAGGAGAACGTTCAGGTCCCTGTTGAACGTGCCTCGACTGTGCATGTTACTAGGGCAGCTACAACGGTGGCTGGCTCAGATTCTGATGATGAAGTGGTAGAGGCGAGACGGATTATGGTGACTCGAGAAAGACTACATGGGAAAAGAAAGAGAACAGATGATGATGACGAGTCTGATTATGAGGAAGAGGTACAACAACTGAGAAGAAGGTCAAGAAGGGAACGGATAGGTGCAGGATCAGGAGCCGGTGAGAGCTCTAGGGTGGTACGTTTCACTCCACCAGTACTATCCGGTATGACAATGGTTCCCTCGTCCCTACAGGTTACAAGGCCAAGCGCTACGGGTGTTCCCGTGGTAGCTACCTCATCTACATTTGGCCTTCCACCCACTACTTTCCAACTTTCGGCTCCCGTGATCGTTTCGTTGCCGCCTCCGACTGTTACTCCATCGGAGGTCGTGGCACGCTTTATTGAGTCGACTGTTGTGGCCGCTGCAGGGCTATCTGTGACGATACCACCTGCGGTTACGTCTATTTCTACTTCTGAGGTCCCGGTGACATCGGAAATCCCTCCTCAGTATACTCAAGATTTATCACATATGAGGTTCGATTTCGATGCAACCCTATCAGACTCAGAACGAATAGCAGCACTTGAACGGGTCGTGGCAGAACAATCAAGGGTGAATCTTATCCAGACCCAGGCTATTCAACGCCTAGTTGCAGAGAATCAGATGCAGTCGTCCCTGCTGGTAGAACATGGAAAGATCATAGATGCTCTGAAGGAGTTCTTGGCATCTCAGGGGGAGACGAGCTGTAAAGGCGACGAGTTGAGGACCAAGAGAAGGAATGATAGAGACGATGATCCCAATGCGTCGAAAGATGCAGGTGGTGAGCTACCAAGAACTACTCAAGCTCTTGGAACTTCCACAACTCAGGGGGAGTCGACATCTGCAGCTGGTGGTGATGATGTGGTGGTAGTGGACGTAGAGGAGATGGATGATGTTTTGGTTGGTGATGATGATGTACTACCAAGTGATGTGATAGAGAAGATTGGAGAAGATATTGTGATTGATACAGAGATAGAAGAGGGAGAGATAGTAGAAGAGAATGTGGAGCATGAGATACCAGATGTTGAGAAAGCAGGTTTGAGTGAACAGATTGGAAGCGATGAGTCTGAATGGGAAGAGCAGCCTAGATGGAAGGAAGGCTATGCTCAGTGGTTCGTCAAAACGAAGAAACCGGCGGTCCCTACAATGTTTAAGAAGAGTTACAACAATTAAAGGCTATGCTGAAGCGAAGAAAGGGATTATATGCTGGATCTATGATGAGCAGTTGAGGCTCTTCGTGATTAAAAGGTATGACGGTGTTCAGTATTTTAAAAGAATGTTAAGATCGTTTAATACACTGCCGGAATGTGAAGTGAAAGACCTAGCCAGATTGGGGTTAATCAATCGAAGTGACGATAATATGGCTAGAGTTATTGGGAAAATTGTATGGAAAGAAAGTATAAAAGAGAAGGAATTTGAGCTGTTAAAACCACAGAAGGGAAAACTTGTTGAAGACAAGGATAGAGGTTTGAGAGCTGATGGAAAGCCTTGGATGATTATGAAGTATAAACCGATCCGGTGTTTGAAAGAAGTACCGATGAAGCTTATGCCCAAGGATGTGCTTAAAGACCTAAAGTGGTGGTTTGTAGATTGTGAGACAGCTGAGGCGGTGATGGAAGATGAGGATGAACAAGAGGTGCTAAGAGTTTACGATCCGATGCATTTGGTAAACTTATCGCAAGCTGATCTGCAGGTGCTCAATGAGAAGAAAATATTTTATATTCCTGCTTGGAAAGACGAAGCGAGGAAATATCAAAGAGTTGTGTCGGTTTGTGTTCGAGAAGGAGTGCATGCGTGAAGATACAAGGTTGAAGATTACAAGACACGTGATTGAAGCTAAAGAGATGAAGCTACTGCCAAGGGGGAGTCTGTTGGTGCATAATGTCAGTAGTTCAGTGTCTAGTGTCTGTAATTGCGTTTGTAATATTTTATGTTTTGTATAAGCGAAGTTGCTAACAAGTTCGCTGATATGGGCGAACTTGTTAGACAAGCGAAGTTAGTGACAATTTCGCCTGAACATGCCAGGCGAAGTTGTCGTGATTATATAAGCCATCTGTTACGGCTTATTAATCATTAATTCAGTTTTACAGTTTTCGTGTATTCGAGTCAGAGAGAGTCTGTAATCAAGTGATCTTCGTATCACGTGTTTAAGGTTGGTATACAACGTGTTTGATTATCGTGTGTTAATCGTATTGTTTTCTATACTCGTAACGTCTTACGTAGGGATTCCGCACCTGCGTAGTACGTGATATCTCGTGTAGATCCGGCTGGGAACCTACAATTGGTATCAGAGCGTTTGCTCGATTGTGTGGTTCGAGATTATCACGCGGGTATAGAAATCGTTCTGTTCGACTATTCGCGGGACGAGTTTTCTGAGTTTTTGTGTCCTACTCACCCCCTACCTTCAAAAACAACCCATAACACCTTCACACACCTCGAAAAACCCATAAATCTAATCTGCAGAAACTTCGTGTTCATCAGGCAAAGTTGCCGTCACTGTAAGTAGGGTTTCGGCGAAGATATAAGGTTAAGCGAAGTTATCCACAACTTCGCATACCTCTTCAAGTTCGTTTATCTTAAGCGAAGTTACCCTCAACTTCGCCTACCTCCCAAGTTCGCTCAACTTAAGCGAAGTTATTCTCAAGTTCGCCAATCCAGCGAATTTATGAAAGTGAGCGACGTTACCAATTCACGCGAAGTTAAGCTTTAAGCGAAGTTATCCGCAACTTCGCCAACAGTGCTGTTTGAAAATAAAATTTTTTATTTTCGGATTTCTTTGAGTTTAGAGAAAGATGTCTTCGATAAACATTACTGAACTAGTAAAGATGGAAATAGAAGCAGGTTCGGCTACAAAGGCACCTAAGATGCTCAAGAAAACTGATTATGTAGCGTGGAAAGATCGTTTTGAACAATATGTCAAGTATCAAGATGCCAAGATGTGGGTGTGTATACAAGATGGTTACATTCCACCTACTACTGAGTATGAAGGTCGTGATCAGATCAAGAAGTACAAAGAGATGGAAGATGAAGAGAAGAAGATGTATGAGGCAGAAAGTAAAGCTCATGCAGCAATTACAATGGCTCTTCCACAAGAGATACTTCACACCTTCCGAAAGTATAAGACTGCTAGAGAGCTTTGGGAAGCTCTTGAAAACCGTTTTGAGGGCAATGTGGGAATTCGTGCTTCGAAGATTAAACTTCTATAAACCCAATTCTCGGTCTTCAAGTATCTGAAAAACGAATCACTTGATGATATCATCACCAGATATTATCATCTGATGACTGAACTCAGCAACTATTCAATTGCATACAAAGAAGATGAGATTGTTGAGAAGCTTCTTGATGCTCTCCCACCAAAATGGGAGATGTATACAGTGTTGATGAGAGAAGATAAAGACTTTGCTGACTATGACCTGGAGACAGCAGTTAACAAGCTAAGAACGTTTGAACTGAACATGGTACGAAAGGAGACACCTACCGATCAAGTTCAAGATCCGGGTATGTATGGTGCAAAGGTTAACTCGGGATCAAGTTCGAAAACGGAATCATCTGCTTATTACTCCAAGGGAGAGTCAGGCGCGAGCTCAACACATGAGGGACATGTATCTCTCAACATGAACGGTGATGTGTGCTATGTAGCTGGAGGGTCAAATGCTTCTCAACCACAAGCGACCAAGAGTAGTTATTCCCCAAGTGTTTCAAACAACAACTACTCGAAGATGCCCATGAGTGTCAAATCTGCTGAACAGCAGTTTGCTCTCTATGCATCTTTTATTGCTTCGTATGAGAACTACATTCAGGGTAAGATCGTTGATCCTGCAGTTTTGGATGAAGACTATGACCAGATCGATGCTGATGATCTGGAGGAGATGGATCTGCAGTGGCAGATGGCTATGATTGTTTGAAGGGTGAAGAGGTTCATGAAGAAGACTGGCAGGAAGTTTGTCGGTGAGAGGCCAGGGTTTGATAAGTCGAAGGTTCGCTGCTACAACTGTCAGCAGAATGGCCACTTTGCAAAAGAATGCAAGAATGAACGTGTAGAACGCAGTCAGAACAGATCTACACAGCAAAGTGGTAGTGGTAATGACTATAGAGCCATGATTTCCAGACAGAATGAAGAGTACAACTGGAATTTGCATGTTGAAGAAGTATTTGAACAGGCCAACTTGGCAAACATCGAAAATGCAGATAGTGAGAAGGGAACTGGCGAAGATGAAGCGTACATGGCAGATGTAGCAGACCAGCTCTCCGAGGTAAGTACCGAACTCCCTTGTACTAAGTGTGAACTTCTGTCTGAACAACTGACAACTCTAACTGATCAGTTTGTTAGTTTGGATGCGCAATATAAAACTTTAAAAGAAGATCATCACTTCACTAAAGCTAGAGAAAATAGTTACAAAGTAAAAATTAAAGCTATTGAAACAGATATTAAAAGTCTTAAAGCAAAGCTTGCTGAAAAAATTAATATGATTGATCTTAGCTATGAGGTTCTAGAAGAAAAAACCAAACTAATAGCTGAAAGAGAAAAACAGATAGCTGATCACCAGGTAAAAGTGGTGGAACTTAACAGGAAACTGGAACAATTCAGAAATTCCTCCGCTATACCTGATCACCTTGTTAGTGATCAAGGTTCTCCAAAAAGGGGAGGAATTGGTTATCATGAAGTTCCACCACCTTTCAATCATAATTACACTTTTAACCCTAGTAATCAGAAATCTTTCGATGTTGACTATGGTCAGACAGTTCCAGTTCCAGTTACTACTAAAGAACCAGAAGTTAGTAAGCCTGTTGCAAGTGTTAAAATTTCTGCTCCGAGTCCTGTCTCATCTAACTCGGACAAGTCTTCTGAGTCGAGTGAGACAAATCAAGAGGAAGTGTTACCAAAAAGTGGAGAGAAAAAGAAAACATCTGAAAAGAAGTCTCCACTAAACCCGTATGTCCCACCATATGTGAGACAAACGGGCAGTAATACAGCCTCAACATCTAAGACAACTTTTGATAAGAAAGTTGAAAACAGGTGTTGTTTTAGATGTAATCAACAAGGACATCTTGTTGCTGGTTGCCCTCTGAAGCAAAAATTCAGAGGTGTGAGGCCTTTAAAATCTGAGAAAAGAGCTAACAGTAATCAATTTAATGATAAAACTGAAAACCCATCGAATTTCAAAAAATGGACTAATCCAGGTTTTCAAAGAAATAGATCTCAGTTTTTCACTGGTAACACCCAAACCATAACTAATAATTCATTTAATTCAAGACGGTATGGATGGCCTCATAGACAATCCACAAGAAGGTATCCTGTTAGGACTCACAGAAATGATTATGATACTAACTTTGGACAGCCAAGGTACGGGATGTATCGACCCAAGACCAATCGGTCTTGGGTCCCCAGATTTTAACTCCCTGCTTTAATCGTGCAGGAACAGTTGAACAGGGCTGCCAACAATCAATGGGTTGTGGATAGCGGCTGTTCCCGACACATGACGGGTAACAAGAAATTGTTACAAGACTGGAAACCTGTTCAAGGTGGAAGAGTGAGTTTCGCAGGAGAGAGCGGTGGAAAGATCACAGGAATTGGGACTGTGACTAACGGGAAGATGACGCTAGAGAAAGTTAACTTTGTTGAAGAACTGAAGCACAATCTGTTGAGTGTTTCGCAGATCTGTGATAAGGATTATACCGTGCATTTCACGAAGAATGAGGCGATAGTGTTGTATCCTGGTTTTAAGATACCAGAGGACTGGATTGTTATGAAGGCTCCGAGAGTAAAGAATACGTATATCATGGATATGAGGTCTACTGAAATGGCCACTGAAGAATCATGTCTTTTGTCGAAAGCGACTGAATCAGAGTCCGAATTATGGCATAGGAGAATGGGGCACATTCATCTTCGTAAGATGAACTACCTTGTCAAAAATGGGCTTGTGTTGGGGGTTCCCTTGAAGAATTTCAACTTCGAAGACAAATGCTTATCATGCAAGAAGGGAAAGCAACACAAGAAATCCCATCACACCAAGAAGGTCAACTCAATAGTCAGTACCCTAGAATTACTTCACATGGATCTCTTCGGTCCCGTGAATGTAAAAAGTCTAGGGGGAACATCATACTGCTTGGTGATTACTGATGATTTTTCTCGATACTCGTGGGTATATTTCCTGAAGTCGAAGGATGAAACTGTTCAGATGGTAATAAATTTGATTACCAAAGTTGAGAACATTATGGGAAAAAGAGTTAAATACATCAGGAGTGACAATGGGACTGAGTTCAAGAACTATCAGATGGAGATCTTCTGCCTACAGAAGGGGATTGAACACCAATACAGCGCACCGTATACTCCGCAACAAAATGGAGTGGCTGAGAGGAAGAACAGGACTTTGATTGAAGGAGCCAGAACCATGCTGGCTGATTCAAAACTTCCCGTGGTGTTCTGGGCTGAAGCTGTTGCAACAGCCTGTTATATCCTTAATAGAGTGTTAACTGTTAAAAGATTAAATAAAACCTGTTATGAACTAATGCATGGGAGAAAGCCCAACTTGAGTGGTCTTGAACCATTCGGGTCCCCGTGTTCGATATTAAAGACCAATTCAAAATTTGGTGAAGTTGCCGACGAAGGAATCTTAGTCGGATACGTTGTTGGGACTCCCAACAGACGGGTATTTAATACATCGACCAGCAAGGTTGAGGTGGTGTGTAACACTGATATCACAAGTTACAAATCACCAAAACCAAGCACGGGACCCACTGGGGTTTTTGACTATGATAGACTCTTTAAATCTTTTAACATACCTTATCTGGATTTTGCAGAAGCTAAGGAAAGAATTGCTACGAAGATGATATGCGATGAGGAAGACACTTTGGTGCAAAGACCACAGTATGATGAATGTCAGCCTTCCTCGTCAAATACTGTCAATACCCCTGCTGCCTCTACTGAAGAGGAATTCATCAATCCGTTTCATTCTCAACATCAATCAACCATGGATGAGCTATCTTCGAACTTGGAAGATAATCTAAATGTCAGTTCGGTTCCGACTACGAGAATTCACAAAGATCATCCTTTGGAGAACGTGATAGGTGATCTGTCCGCCGGTGTACAAACAAGAAAAAGCTTGAATGAGCACACCTGTGTTTACACAAGCATTAAAGACACGGGCATTATCAACGAATGCTTGTATACCTGCTTCATCAGCCAGATTGAACCAAAGAACTATCAAATGGCTCTTAAGGACAGCTCGTGGGTCGAAGCCATGCAAGAAGAGTTAGCTCAGTTTAAGAAAATGGAAGTATGGAATCTGGTTGAAAAACCGAAGAATGTGCATGCGATAGGCACTAAATGGGTCTTCAAATGTAAGAGAGATGAGAAAGGGGTTATTATCAGGAATAAGGCGAGGCTGGTTGTTAAAGGCTTTAATCAACAAGAGGGGATTGATTACAATGAAGTATTTGCTCCTGTGGCAAGATTGGAAGCCATTCGGCTGTTTTTGGCATTTGCTGCTCATAAGGAGATGAAAGTTTTTCAGTTGGATGTGAAGAGCGCGTTCCTAAACGGTAAAGTCGACGAGGTTGTGTATGTTGAGCAACCTCCGGGTTTTCCTGACCCTGACTTTCCCGATCACGTGTACAAGCTAAGTAAAGCGCTGTATGGACTACATCAGGCACCTCGTGCCTGGTACTCAACGTTATCCGATTACTTGCTTGAGAATGAGTTTGAAAGAGGTAAGATTGATAGCACGTTGTTCTTCAAGAAAAAGGAAGCGACTTCCTACTGGTGCAAGTCTACGTAGACGACATTATCTTTGCTGCATCAAAGGTCGCCATGTGTCAGGAGTTTGAGGCCGTCATGAAGAAGAGATTTGAAATGAGTGCTATGGGTGAACTAACTTTCTTTTTAGGATTGCAGGTTGATCAGAAGAAAGACGGGATGTTCATTCATCAGACGAAGTATGTCCATGATGTTCTCAAACGCTTCAAGATGGAGGACAGCACTCCATATGAAACTCCAGTCTGCGTCAATCACAAATTGGGTGCTGATTCAGATAACGATGCAGACGTGGACCCAACCCAATATCGGGCTATTATAGGTTCTTTAATGTACTTAACTGCTTCTAGGCCTGATATAATGTTTGCTGTTTGTCTTTGTGCACGCTTTCAGGCAAACCCAAAAGAATCTCATTTGAAGGGTGCGAAGAGGATACTGCGGTATCTCAAGGGCAAGCCGAAGCTGGGGTTGTGGTACCCGAGAGGAGGAGACTTGGAGCTAGTCGCTTACACAGATTCTGATTATGGAGGGTGCAATCAGAGTCGGAAATCTACAACTGGTGGATGTCAGTTTCTTGGTGGCAGATTGGTGTCGTGGCAATGCAAGAAGCAGACTTCAGTCGCAATTTCAACCTGTGAAGCAGAATACATGGCAGCATCCAACTGCTGCTCCCAGGTTCTTTGGATTCAACAACAGTTGCGCGACTATGGTCTGAATTTCTCACTTACTCCTATTTGCATTGATAACACTGCTGCTATCTCAGTAACTAACAATCCCGTGAAGCACAGTAAAACTAAACATATTGACATACGTCATCATTTTATACGGGATTGTGCTGAGAAGAAGCTGATTGAGCTCGAAAAGGTTGACACGTTAGATAATTTCGCTGACTTATTCACGAAAGCGTTTGACAAATCTAGATTTCAAAACCTTGTTGAGCTGAATGGGATGATCAATCTCGAGTAACCGTGCTTTCTTATGTTTGTTAAAAAAAAAAAAAAAAAAAATACGTCACTATCGCTTAGAATTATGTCGGTTGCCTCAGTTTGAAGGACATGTCTTAGGATATGTTTGGTCCTCATTTCTACTTCTATTTTCTCTAGCTTTAGTGAAGTGATGATCTTCTTTTAAAGTTTTATATTGCGCATCCAAACTAACAAACTGATCAGTTAGAGTTGTCAGTTGTTCAGACAAAAGTTCACACTTAGTACAAGGGAGTTCGGTACTTACCTCGGAGAGCTGGTCTGCTACATCTGCCATGTACGCTTCATCTTCGCCAGTTCCCTTCTCACTATCTGCATTTTCGATGTTTGCCAAGTTGGCCTGTTCAAATACTTCTTCAACATGCAGATTCCAGTTGTACTCTTCATTCTGTCTGGAAATCATGGCTCTATAGTCATTACCACTACCACTTTGCTGTGTAGATCTGTTCTGACTGCGTTCTACACGTTCATTCTTGCATTCTTTTGCAAAGTGGCCATTCTGCTGACAGTTGTAGCAGCGAACCTTCGACTTATCAAACCCTGGCCTCTCACCGACAAACTTCCTGCCAGTCTTCTTCATGAACCTCTTTACCCTTCTCACTATCATGGCCATCTGCCACTGCAGATCCATCTCCTCCAGATCATCAGCATCGATCTGGTCATAATCTTCATCCAAAAATGCAGGATCAACGATCTTACCCTGAATGTAGTTCTCATACGAAGCAAAAAAAGATGCATAGAGAGCAAACTGCTGTTCAGCAGATTTGACACTCATGGGCATCTTTGAGTAGTTGTTGTTTGAAACACTTGGGGAATAACTACTCTTGGTCGCTTGAGGTTGAGAAGTATTTGACCCTCCAGCTACATAGCACACATCACCGTTCATATTGAGAGATACATGTCCCTCATGTGTTGAGCTCGCGCCTGACTCTCCCTTAGAGTAATAAGCAGATGATTCCGTTTTAGAACTTGATCCGGAGTTAACCTTTGCCCCATACATACCCGGATCTTGAACCTGATCGGTAGGTGTCTCCTTTCGTACCATGTTCAGTTCAAATGTTCTCAGCTTGTTAACTGCTGTCTCAAGGTCATAGTCAGCAAAGTCTTTATCTTCTCTCATCAACACAGTATACATCTCCCATTTTGGTGGGAGAGCATCAAGAAGCTTCTCAACAATCTCATCTTCTTTGTATGCAATTGAATAGTTGCTGAGTTCAGTCATCAGATGATAATATCTGGTGATGATATCATCAAATGATTCGTTTTTCAGATACTTGAAGACCGAGAATTGGGTTTTTAGAAGTTTAATCTTCGAAGCACGAATTCCCACATTGCCCTCAAAACGGTTTTCAAGAGCTTCCCAAAGCTCTCTAGCAGTCTTATACTTTCGGAAGGTGTGAAGTATCTCTTGTGGAAGAGCCATTGTAATTGCTGCATGAGCTTTACTTTCTGCCTCATACATCTTCTTCTCTTCATCTTCCATCTCTTTGTACTTCTTGATCTGATCACGACCTTCATACTCAGTAGTATGTGGAATGTAACCATCTTGTATACACACCCACATCTTGGCATCTTGATACTTGACATATTGTTCAAAACGATCTTTCCACGCTACATAATCCGTTTTCTTAAGCATCTTGGGTGCCTTTGTAGCTGAACCTGCTTCTACTTCCATCTTTACTAGTTCAGTAATGTTTATCGAAGACATCTTTCTCTAAACTCAAAGAAATCCGAAAATAAAAATTTTATTTTCAAACAGCACTGTTGGCGAAGTTGCGGATAACTTCGCTTAAAGCTTAACTTCGCGTGAATTTGTAACGTCGCTCACTTTCTTAAATTCGCTGGATAGGTGAACTTGAGAATAACTTCGCTTAAGTTGAGCGAACTTGGGAGGTAGGCGAAGTTGTGGGTAACTTCGCTTGAGGTAAGCGAACTTGAAGAGGTAGGCGAAGTTGTGGATAACTTCGCCTAACCTTATATCTTCGCCGTAACCCTAGTAACAGTGACGGCAACTTCGCCTGATGAACATGAAGCTTCTGCAGATTAGATTTCTGGGTTTTTCGAGGTTTGTGAAGGTGTTATGGGTTGTTTAAGCTTATAGGAGGAGAGTATAACACTAAAACTCAGAAAACTCGTCCCGCGAATAGTCGAACGGAACGATTTCTATACCCGCGTGATAATCCCGAACCACACAATCGAGCAAGAGCTCTGATACCAATTGTAGGTTCCCAGCCGGATCTACATGAGATATCGCGTACTACGCAAGTGCGGAATCACTACGTAAGACGTTACGAGTATAGAAAACAATACGATTAACACACGATAATCAAACACGTTGTATACCAACCTTAAACACGTGATACGAAGATCACTTGATTACAGACTCTCTCTGACTCGAATACACGAAAACTGTAAAACTGAATTAATGATTAATAAGCCGTAACAGATGGCTTATATAATCTCGACAACTTCGCCTGGCATGTTCAGGCGAAGTTGTCACTAACTTCGCTTGTCTAACAAGTTCGCCCATATCATCGAACTTGTTAGCAACTTCGCTTATACAAAACATAAAATATTACAAACGCAATTACAGACACTAGACACTGAACTACTGACATTATGCACCAACAGATTCTGATGAATCATGTGAAGTTGTTTATAAGGGCCCCAAACCCATTGCAACAACTATTCATGTTAATGATGATTTGCAAGCTAATGATGCTTGTATTTCATCCCTGAACTGATCATTTTCTTTGATTTGTGTAGGAACAGTCCACACCAATCAATGATGTATGGTATATGGACAGTGGATGTTCTAGACACATGACATGTGACAAAAGGTCACTTGAGAACTATGAAGAGAAGTTTGAAGGATCTGTTGCATTTGGGAGTGATGAAAATGCAGGGGAAATTGTGGGGAAAGGTATTCTAACCAGTGGAAAAGTGTCATTTGATAATGTGTTCTATGTGGAAGGATTGCAATATAATCGTATGAGCATCTCACAAATGTGCGATAAAGGTTATAAGGTTAGATTTGATGATTCTCACTGTCTCATCCTCAAACCTGAATTTGTGATTCCTCCAGATATGATTATGATGATGGCTCCTGAAAATGGGAAATTGTATGAAATGAAGATGAAGGATGCAGTTTCTAGGGGTGGAACTTGTTTTGTTTCAAAGGCCAGTGAAAATGAAACCAAACTATGGCACAGAAAGCTTTGTCATGTCAATCTAAAGAACATGAACATACTTATTAAAGATGAACATGTAATTGGTTTACCTTCAAGGGAGTTCAAGCTTGATGACAAATGCATCTCATGTTAGAAAGGAAAGAAGCAAAAGTCATCACACAAAGCAAAACTTGTAAACTCAATTGAACATGTACTAGAAATGCTTCATATGGATCTTTTTGGTCCTGTGAGTGTTCCTATTATAGGGAAGAAAAGATATTATTTGGTGATTATTGATGACTTTACAAGATATACTTGGGTTTATTTTCTGAATTTCAAGGATGAGGCTGCTGAATTGATCAAAAGTTTTGTTACATGGATTGAGAACCAATTGGATGTAAGGGTGAAGGTTATGAGAAGTGACAATGGGACTAAGTTCAAGAATGGGGTGATGACTGAATTTTGTTTTGCAAAAGGAATTCTACAACAATTCAGTGCTCCTAGGACTTTTGAACAGAATGTTGTAGCTGAAAGAAGAAAGAGAACACTCATTGAAGCTGCAAGAACCATGTTAGCAGATGCTTATTTGCCATACACTTTTTGGGCAGAAGCTATCAACACTGTTTGTTATGTTCAGAACATGGTTCTTCTCAACAAAAGTCAAGACAAGACTCCTTATGAGATTTTGTTCAAATAAAAACCCTACATCAAGTTTCTCAAGCCATTTGGATGCTAGTGCTCATTGTTGAATACTAAAGACTACTTAGAGCAAGTTTCAATCAAAATCTTTAAATTGTTTCTTTGTTGGATACTCCACACACTCAAAAGCTTATAGAGTATATGTGAAAGATCACTTGAGTGTGATTGAATCATCTGATATAATATTCAATGAAAACCAGTTCAATACTGTTGATGGAGCATCCTGGTTATTTGATCTTGAGAAGCTAATCAAGTCTTTCAAGATTTATCCTGTAGACTTTGATGAAACTTTGTACAAAACAAGTGTCCAAGAAGAAAAGTCAGAAAAGAAGGTTGATTTGAACAAATTATGGTCAAGGGTTGCGGACAAGAGCACTGAATACTCCTTTGTTAAGAATACTCCTGATCATGAGTCAGAAGATGAGCAAATTGAAAATCATGAGCAACCACCTGTTCAAGAACACCCTGTCACGAACAATGTGCAAACTGAAAATGATCAAAAGTAGGTCAATGATCAAGAGCAAGTTGTCAATAGTGAAGTGCAACCAAACGACCTGTTTAATCAAGCACAAGATGAAAGACAACCAGCCTTTAAATCTTTGTTTCAAAGTTTGAGCTTTGGAAATGATGTTGCTTCAACTTCACAACAGTCTGCTGAAGAATCACCTGAAGTGAATGATACAATAACAGATACAATCATTAAGGAACCTGATCTCAATGATACAAATCTGGATTCTAATACGTCTACTAATCTAGTTGTGCAAACTTACTTTGTTGAAATAAATCATCCACCTGAAAACATCATTGGGGACATACATGAAAGAGTTACAAGAAGTGCATCTGAAACTGCAAACATCTGTTTGTACTCCTGCTTCCTATCCCAAGTTGAGCCCAAGAACATCGTACAAGCCTTCAAAGACAATAGTTGGGTAGAAGCAATGCAAGAGGAGTTGGCTCAATTTAGGGATCTGCAAGTATGGGAACTTCTAGATAAGCCAAGAAATAAGTATGCTATTGGAACCAAATGGGTTTTCAGAAACAAAAGGGATGAAAGAGGGATTGTTATAAAGAACAAAGCAAGACTAGTTGCACTAGGATGCTTACATGAAGAAGGTATTGACTTTGAGGAAGTTTTTGCACCAATGGCAAAGCTAGAAGCAATCAGAACCTTCCTAGCCTCTGCTGCTTCAAAGAATATAAGAGTGTTTCAACTAGATGTCAAATCCGATTTCTTAAATGGAAAGATTGAAGAGAAGGTGTATGTGACTCAACCTCTAGGTTTTGAAGATCCTGATTTTCTAAATAGAGTGTACAAGTTGAACAAAGCTCTATATGGTTTACATCAAGCTCCAAGAGCTTGGTATGATGAGTTATCAAACCACTTGCTTGTAAATGGTTTTCAAATGGGAGCCATTGACAAGACCCTCTTCTACAAGAAAAGAGGAAGAGGTTTTCTCCTTCTACAAGTGTATGTAGATGATATCATCTTTGGGTTAACAAATGAATAAATGTGTTTGGAGTTTGAAGAAGTAAGGAAGTCCAAGTACTGCATGAGCTCCATTGGTGAAATGAATTTCTTTATGGGATTGCAAGTTCAATGAAAGAAGGATGGTATATTCATTTTTCAATCAAAGTATGTGTAGGACATTCTGAACAAGTTCAAGTGTCAAGATCTCAAGACTGCTTCTACTCCAATGGACACCCATGAAAAGATGATTGCTGATGAAAAAGGAGAGCCTGTTGATAAACATGAATACAGAGCAAAAATTGGATCTCTAATGTACCTGACTGCTTCAAGGACAGACATTATGTTTGCTGTTTGTGTGTGTCCAAGATTCCAATCAAGTCCAAAAATGTCTCACATGACTGCTGTCAAGAGAATGTTTAGATATTTGAAGGGGAAGCCTGATTTAGGGATATGGTATCCAAAGAACCATGTCTTTGATTTGCTTGCTTACACTAATAGTGGCTATGATGGTTGCAACATGTGTAGAAAGTCTACTTCTGGAGGATGTCAATTTTTGGGAGACAGACTAGTGTCATGGCAATGAAAGAAGCAAACTATTGTTTCTATCTCAACTGTTGAAGCTCAGTACATTGAATTCAAAATCAACTGTTGGACTATTGTTTTAATTTCTTGAACACTCCTATCTTTATTGATAATACTGTTGCTTTGTTCATAGTTCGGAACCCAGTCCAACACTCTAAGACCAAGCACATTGAAATCAGACATCACTTTATTAGAGATTGTAATGAGAAAGGACTTATTAAAATGAAAAGAGTTGTCACTAGTGACAACTTGGCTGACCTATTCACCAAGCCACTGGATAAAACTAGATTCCACTTTCTCTTGAAAGCTTTAGGAATGATAAACTCTGATGAGGTCTAATTAATAATGTGTGCTCACCGTGCTAACTGATTATCCTTATAGTCTTGTGAGTGAAAGTTGTGATTATTTGATTGAATGATAACTGTGTGCTTGAATATGTGATTGATGAAAACTGTGTGCTTTAAATGACAATCTGTAACTTAGGTGTCTTTGATGCTTAGGTTTGAATTCAGTAAATTTGTAATATCAGGATAAGTGTGTGTACTTCTGGTTTGGAATAACCTATGTGTATGCTTATCTGATGTTATGATTATGTGGATAATCTGAAAATGATGATGTGATTAGGATAGGATAGGCTTTGCATAATCTGTCTTGGATTTACATTATGGTAAGTCTTCTTATTTTAATTGTGTCATTAATGATCTGATTATTCTTGAATATGTCGCAAATTGCTTATTTTGTAGAAGCTCAAAAAGGTTTTAGGTGAAAATTGATCCAACCTATGGGAAATGATAGTACATTGATTATTTATGTCAATCATATGGATTTAAAAGGCTAAAAAGACTATTAATGCAGTCATTAGTATGTATGGTTGCTTTCCATGATGTGTAAAAACTGAGGTGATATAAACATAATGAAAATGCTAAGCTTAATGTGGAGATATATTGTTGAATATGCATGTTTCAAGATAAATCTCTCCGAATGATAGGCAGAAAAGTGATTACCCAGTCATACACGAGCCTGTTGGTATTTGGTCACCAAAAATGAAACATCTTATGAATATGACAAAGAACAAATTTGAGCAAAATTTTTTTATTCAACAAAAAGTTGATCAATGTTCACAAATTTTGAAAGAAAATCCAAACATGAGGGTTAATTATAGAACTACAGGGGTGGAGGCAATAAAATAAGTCCTTTAACATCTCGAATGAAAGGCCTGTAAGTCCTGACTGTGTGGCATGTAAGTCCAACGTTCAACCTCAAATATGTTTGAAGTTTTGAAAAGAAAAATCCAATAAATTTAAATGTTCTTCATAAAAATATTTTGACAAAATATCAGGGGGTCGGAGCCAATTCGGGTTGATCTGGGGAAAGCCAAATAAGCCTTGAGAAGAGATATGGGACATCATAGTGCAATAAGTGTTATCCATTTTTGTATTATGCAATCTAATTGAACTTAATCATATCACCAATATGTAATGAAATTCATGCTAAGTCTAGACCTGCTATTAACCTGCCTGATCGGTCATAATGATGGTGAGAATGAAGTAATGAAAGGTGACTTAATCAATATGATCCAATGTTGAGATCTTTCCACAAAAGGAAAGAAAATGATTTGAAATGAAATAAGACTAAAATTTGATCTCATTATGCACCATTTTCTCTTAAACCTTGATCTTTAATGATAACACTGTTTGAAATATGGTTTAAGTCAAAAAGAGTTGCATTTTACCTTGAATATGTTTGGATATGTAATTTCGAGTAAGGTTAGATTATTTTCAACCTTTCGAGTAAACTTAGAAGTTTTTATTTAAATTACATCCCATTCGTGCATATTTGATGTTTATTTGTACTTAAGATAATTATTCATATATTATCGAGTACACTTTGTAATTATTTACTTTCTAGTAAACTTGGTTGTTTAGAAAGTTGTTTTTATCAAGCACACTTGATAATTATGTGATACATGTTTGAATATGCTTTAAAATACTTGTTTCGAGTAAACTTGATTGTTTTATTTGATGTAAGTGTTTGTCTAGCATAATTGCCACTGATTTGTCTTAGAAATGATTATTCATGTATTATCGAGTAAACTTTGATAAAGTTAATCTTTCGAGTAAACTTTGTTGTTTAGAAATTTATCATTATCAAACACACTTGATGACTATATGATACTTGTGATATTTTGCTTTAAAACATATATTTCGAGTAAACTTAATTGTTTAAGTTGAAATAGGTGCCGAGTATACTTGCCAAAATGATAACTTGTTTATCTGTCTAAATGTTCTTTCTGAAAGAACAAGTGTTTTCGAGTAAACTTTGTTTATCGAGCATACTTGTTATTTCAGTAAATCTCAAGTAAACTTCACTTTTTGAGTACACTTTATGTTTAGAGCACACTTGTATATCAAAGGATAACAAGTCTCCTCTAGCAAACTTTGCACACTTGAAGCATTTTCAAGCATACTTTGTCTTTAGAGTATACTTGAATGAATATGTGTTAACCTTTTCCTTTTATAAGTATTATCGGGTAAGGTTTGTGAAATTCAAATATTCGAGCAAGGTTGACAATTAGAAATATCTCTAAGTTATTATTTTGGATTCCTTATTGATTCCGAGTAAGGTCGCCTATTTGATAGATTATACTTGATTATTTGTCATGTGATTTATTTCTTGAGCAATCTTGTATATTCGAGTAAGCTTCCTTCACTTTATCCACTTAGTTTTATTTTTAATTACTTTATAATATTTGAGCAAACTCTGGGATGAGCAAACATTGAAAATACACCTTTCCTAGCAAGTTGTGAAAATGAACTTTACCTAGCAAGGTTTAAAAAATGTGCTTTATTGAGCAAGGTTTTAAAAGCAAAAGATATTTTTTAGTGAGATATTTTTGGCAGTATTCTCACACTAAAAGACAAATTTCATTTAAAACCCACTTTCAAAAATGTATATAAGAGGGACTTAGAAAACTTTACATTTCACTTTTCTAACTCTTTCCACTATTGCATTATTGCCAGTTTGCTCCCACCCAAAATTTCAATCGTTTCCTAATAATCATAACCTAAACTCGTCAGCCCACTAATTCTGACTCGGTAAGCTTTAATTGATAGTTTTCCGACACTGATTGTACATAATTAGGGCTTTAATTTCATCTCACTAACGTCTCTGTTTTCTATGTAGGTTATAAATTTGTCGAGGAACGGGTTTTTAAAGAAAAATTTTCCTTTCTTCTTCAAATTATGACTTATAACATGTCAAGTTGTGAACTTTATGACTAATTTTCACTTTGAATGTGTTTTTGTTTGTGATTGTGCAGATATGAATTATTCATTTGAGAAGAAGCACAACATGTGCACTCTACTCCAGGTGACGGATGACAATCTACCTGTTGAACTGATGATACGGTGGTTGCAACGGTCAAATCTTAGATTTTCATTAACAGAAGCCCGATCATTTATAGAAATCATCAATTAGATTTCTGGCATTCGGCGCAATTATTTGATGGTGAAGGCGGTAGGCGTATAGAGGCTACGATAGCAATGAAAGAAATTGTTATCACTGAACAATTAATCAGGGTCAGTCTACAATTAAATGACAATGTGGAGGCCTCTATTCACTTTACTACTGACCGATTGCTTGGATATTCCAGAAAACTATGGGATATCAAAGGGACGACCATGAAGGACAGCTTAAAAAGGGCATGTTCCCTAATCTTTATCGGTTTTTAATACACCACATTGTACAGGGTTTTACACCTAGGAAGGGGTTATGGACATTAATGAGTAGGGAGATCGCCAATGCCACGGTGGCTGTTGTCTACAGACATCCATTTAACTTTTCACGTATGATATTCGAGGGTTTGGCATCGAACTTGAGAAAGGATGATAAAGATAAATTCTTGGTTTATCCGAGATTTCTGCTGATCATATTTAATTTGGTGATACCTGATTTGCCAACCATGGGCACAACACATATATTGCAAGATCCTAACGTGTATAAGAGGATATCAAGGTTGGCATCTACTTGCAACTTTAACCCGGAGGTAGAATTTGACATTCTACCATGGTTGCTTGATAATGATTTGGAAATTATGGCTGTTCCAGAATCACCACATGTGACTTCTGAGGAGGAGGAAGAGAGTGAGGACGATAGTGATGATGATTCTGTGGATGATGGTGATGATGAAGGAGATGCTGATGGAGGAAATGCTGAGGATGGAGGTGATGGTGGCCATGATGGAGGAGGTAATAATTTGATTGTTGAGGAAGAAATTCATGTAGACGCACATGGGGAGAACTTAAACCAACCCATTCCTACACCACCAACCTCACCCCAAAACAATCCTTTAAACCAAAACCTTTCACCACACCCCCCCCCCCCCACACACACAACAAGAACATGAACCATATATCCCATCCCCACCAACACAGAACCTAAACCAAACCCAATCACTAACCCATTCCCAAACCTAAAACCTAAACCAAACCCAATCACCAACCCATTCCCAAACCCAAAACCTAACCCAAATTCAAACCCAAACCTAGCCTATCCATGAACCATACATTCCTCAACATGTCCCAGCCCACCTAATAAACTAGCCTAACACACCTTATCAATCCCCAACCCACTCACAAACAGCTGACCAACCCATTAACCCAACCTTTGAAATTACTGAACCAATAATCCTTTACCCTCTACAAGCACAAACATTATAGAAAGCCCACCCCATGAACCCATCCAACCCCAAACCAATATTTCAGACCCATTCCCGACTTCACCTATAAGTTCCCCTTCCCCTGGTGTCCAATTGTTTGGAAGATACATGGATGCTGTAATTGAAAATGTTTATTTGGGAAAGGAATGAGGTGATGAGAAAGAGGAACTCTGAATTGGAATCCCTGTTGGCACAGACACAACAAAGGATTCAATCCCTGGTAACTGAGGTTGAGAAGACCTCAGCTGTACCAAAACAAAACAGGGGGGAGAATCCACCTGTGGTCAATGTGGTAAGGGAGGACACTTTAAAAAATTTGTGTGATATGTATGGAAGTGATGAAGAGGATGAGAGTGTGGAGGTGAGAAATGATGATATGGGATATGATGGTGATGAATTCGATGGTGGTGAACAAGGGTATAATGTAAATAATGAAGTGTTAGAGAAGAATTTGGTTCAGGAGATTGTAGAGAAGGAGGTTGAGAAAGTAGTGGATGATGAAACTATTGTGGCTGATACTGATAACGTTTTAACTGAAACTATAGCAACTAATGCTATATTAACTAAGCCACAGACTGATGTGATCATGGAAGAAGGAAATGAAACTGAGGAGATTGTGATAACTGATGAGAATGTTGATGAAATATCTTCTGATCTCAAGAAAGGAGATAATGTGGAAAAGGAAGATGAGCTAGAAGACCTATTCAATGAAATTTACAATTTTCCTAATGAACCAATCTTGGTGAGGGAAGTTGGTCCATCCAGGCCAGTGACTTTGGATGAGGAGAGAAGGAGGACAAAAGGAAAGTCTGTTGCTGAATCAGAAGATCAATTACAGCCTTTGAAGTCCAATAAAATCAGGACAATGATGAACTACTATTGGTAGATGAAGGAGCTGAAAGGGCTGCCAAAAGGCATGATGAGATTGTAACCGATTGGATACAGAGGGATATGGTATCAAGATTTCTGTCTGATAAGGAACTTGAGGACCAGAGGATTTTGTTGGAAGAGCTTGAGCTTAAAAAGAAATTGAATGAGGAACAGGGGGAGTTAGAACAAGAAGTAATTGAAGGGCTAATAAAACTTAAATAGAATGAAGAAGTTGATAACTCTTTGGCACTGGTCATCTACAACTTCAAAAAAGCCCAAACTAAAACATCTAAGCAAGCCACTGATGAGCCAGAAAAGAAAAATGATGAAAGGCAAGTGGTTCCAGATGAATATGCTGCCAAAACTGTTGTGCAAATATTGGCAGAGAAATGGACACAAGAAGCTAATAATAATATGAGTGAGAATCCAGAAGAATGGGATCTAGAAAATTGGGGAAAATATTGAAAGAAATATATAAGAAAAAGGAAGAGGGATGATAAAAGTGAAGGTGATAATGAACATACTCTCAAAATAAAGAAAAGTCCTATCAAGGTTATTCCTATTCAAGCCATACAGTTCAAACTGTCAACCCTAATGTTGTGATTGAACCTGAAGTTAATGAACCAAGGATTGATGCACTTGAAGATCTTTATGAAGATGATCATGATGATACAGTTGATTCCCCTGATGTGACAATGACTGATGAGCATAGGGAGAACATTCAAGATATGTTGAACAAGGCCAAAAGGAATGATCCAAAAATATTGGGGCTAATAAATCATGGCTACAAGTTTGAAACTCTGGCTCCCATGTCTGACGAGGAGTTGTAGAAATTATTAGATGAAGAGGTGGAAGATTTGAAAAAAAAAGATGGAGAAGAAAAATAAAGACTCTCAGAAGTTTAGGGCTTATTTGAGATTACATGACTATTCTGAAAAACAACTAAGCCATATGAAGTTTGGAGAGTTGGAAAGTGCTTACAATACAACAGTTGAAGCTGTAAAAAGAGATGAATTAGAGAGGATGAAGAAGGCCGGTAACCAACAAGAAAAGCTTGAAAGATTATAAGTATGGGGGAAGTGCAAGTATTTAATTGATCATGGGATATCAATTGAAGTGGTGGACAGTCTAAGTAAACAACAAGCTGAAACACACTTCAAAAGAATCTCAAGAAAAGAAGAGTTTGAAAAGACAACAAAGAAACCAAGATTAATAACTCTGGTTGAAAAGGAAAAGATGCAGTGGGAGGATGAACAGATTAATTTGTTTGACAGGTTGATGAAAGCAAGAGGTCAAGGTGAAAAGATTAAAAGTATGAGAAAGGAAGAAAAACTATCAATGTATGAGTCTGAGAAAGCTGCATTCAACAAAGAAAAAGCAAAGCCAAAGATTTCTCAGACTCCTATTCTTGTGACTGTGAAGTAGGAACCAATTGATCCAGTTGAGCCATGGGAAGATGAGAACAAGATCAAGAACCTCAAAGGCTTGATGCTTAGCAAGAGAATGGCTGAAGGAGTGTTTGACAACCTTGGTAAAAGTCAACTAAAAGAACTGTTTTATTCCGAAAAGGTTGAGGGGGAGGAGCTTGAAGTTGAACAGAGGAAATTATTACAATTTTAGTGTGGACCCAGGGGTGAACCAATTGCAACACAAAGATATGTACCTGCTGGTCCAACTGATGAGGAGATAATGGACATGATTACTACTTTGGCCAAGGAAGGAGAGAATTATTTAAATCTGGTCATGTTGCCCAAGGAAAAGATAATTGAGATGTTTGAGAAGTCTGGGCATGTGAGGGCCCATATTCCCAAAAAGAAGCATACTTCTAGGCCCTCAACTGTAAGCGTCCCAATTCCAACAACTAGAGCTTCACAACAACGAAAACAAAGGCAACCATCAGAGGTTGACCTACCAAAGAAGCTCTATTTTGATGCAAAAAAGGATTCGATGAAAGTAATTATGGAGAGTGGTGACTTGAGGCATATTGTATTTAAAGATGATTTCATGGATTTCAAAAAGGAGCAATTGGTTGAGATGGCAACTCTGAACTTATATGACTATCACAACAGGCAAAGCTTTGCACAAAGGCAATAAAATGAACTATCTAAACATCTTAGAGATCAAGCAAGGAAGGGTTTCCCGATGCTAAGCAAGAAGAGGAAGTTGGAACTTTCCGAGTTTGAGAAGAAAAAGAGGCAGAGGAAAGTGATGGACATCATGCTAACTAAGGAATCCTATAAAAGGAAAACCAAATATCACAACCCTCTAGCAAATATGAAAGAATGTCTAAGCATGAGGCAGCAGATAACTAGGCCTAATCACGAAGTCCAAAGGAATGGAAGGATTTCTGACATCGTATTTGAGGAACATGATGAATCCTTCATTCTAAAAAACTCAGATGGACTGCCCTGGGAATCATAAAGGAAGACACTGACCTTGAATTTCTGCATGTGGATGATCTGGTGGATATAATCAGATGGACTCTGCCCTCCCAACATCGTCACAATAGGCAGTTATTTCTATTCAAATAAAAGGCCACCTTAGTCAGACTGGATAGAAGAAGGGAAGCCTCAAGCTCCAGAAGATGAAAACGCCACTTATCGATTAGGCTTGATTTGTAATGTCTATATGACAGAATTATAAGTTGTAATCTCTTTCATTTTGATATGTAAATTTCATATTTTGAAAATTTGATATGTCTTTTGGATAAGTGTATGTAACCTTAGAGGTGTTTTGGTAAAGCTGAGGATGTTCCAATCTAGGGGGGATTGTTGGGATGAGAAAAGACCTAAGGAAGATTGGAATCTTCTGAACCTCTCTAAAAATGGCTAACTATGAAAACCGAGCAAACTCAGGCCTCCCAGCAAGCTTTTACTTAATCTAGCAAGGTATTTTGCTTTTCCAGCAAGGTTATCTTCTAGAATTCCTCTTAAGTGATAGATCGAGCAAGATTCACTTTGTCTAGCAAGGTTGTTCTTCAAGTCAAGCAATGTTTGTTTCCTAGCAAACTCTTGACTAAACCAAGCTAAAACCAAGTCTTTTGGAAGATCTAGCAAGATTTATTCTTAAAAAACAGTGGTCTCAGCAAGCTTGAAGGAAGTTGATAAAGAAATTACTTAAGGACTTCTGCCCAGCAAGGTTCAACTCAAGCAAGCTACAGTGTTACCAGCATAATTTGGTTTATTCAAATAAGTTAAGTTAACAAAAGGTAGAAGGGATATCTGAAGAACAAGTTTGCTCGTAGTTATATATCGAGCAAAGTTTGATATGGTCAAGAGGATTGAAGTCTGATAGATGAATATTTTGTAAGGAAAATATTCTAAGTAAAGTGTGCCCGGAGAATTGTTCCTAAGCATACTTAATGGTTACCAGGTCTGCTCAACAAAGACAAAAGCTGCAAAGCTTGCTCGAAGACCTGTTTACACTTAGAATCTGTTGTAATATGTTTTGAATACGTTTCAATCATTAGGGTTTCTAGAATGGAATGTTATATGTCAGGGTAGGGCTATAAAAGTAATAATTTAGGGCACGCCTGATAAGGACATGACAACAAGAATATTGTGATTTGACGACTGCCTCACTCCTATACGGAAAGCTGCCATAAATCCAAAAATTCCACCTAGAAACCCTAATTGATTTTCATTGTATCTTTCGCAATATATATGGAAATCTTTTGAGTTACTTTGTGTGTTTGTTACATTTCTGTCTGTCAAGCAACATTTAGAGTATTATTGATTCCGCCTTTAATATTATATTGTTCTTTACCTAAAATAGTAAGTCGTTAACCTTCTTGTCAACACTTATGTGTGGGTTACGACGGTGAGTGAGTGATCTTTTGAGTGAGCTATTCGGGACCGACAGATAGATATTCTTGGATGATCTTAATTATTATTATTATTATTATTATTATAATGAAACATGTCAGCTAAGATATGAATCATTTGTTGGGTTTATACTAAGAAACTGTCTTTCTTTCTTTCTTTCTTTTGGAAACAAATAATAATAATAAGATGATGATGATTTACCTTTGTAGTGCAGAAAGTGAATAAGACATCTTGGCAGAGAAATCGTAAATCTTGATCAATTTCTGTAACAAAAAAACAAGAAAAAAAACTCATTGAATGAAAAAAAGAAGAAATAAATCACAAAGCAGAATCAGTCGTGAGTTTGAGTTGAGCCATTAAGTTGAACTGAGGTTCTTTGCTAGAAAACTAAGCATTTACGACCGCCATTACGGTAGGAAAACGGTTGCAATTACCTTGTTGCGACCGTTTTGTAACTGAAAATGTAGTCGGAAAAACGCAGGTCGCAATTGCTCTACTGCGACCACTTTGCGACCGTTATTACATTTGTGAACGACCAGTTTTGCGGTCGCAAATCTTGTGATCGGTGCTGCCGTTGCAAATCTTGCGACCGTTGCAAATCTTGCAACCGTTACTGCGTCGCAATTTTTTATTTGTCGCGATTCTTTATTTGCCACCGCTTTTTGCGACTAATCTGCGCACGTTGCAAATATTAGCTTCACACAGTATTGCGACCATATTTTTGTCACAATAAAGTGGAACTATTTTTTTGCAAATAGATTAAAAAAATCAATCTTTTATATATGGATGCAAGCACAAATCAAACTTTCTATCAAAGGTGTTCAATACAAAGTCTTATTGGAGATTTATAAAGAAAAAAAATATTATTCTAGCTATACACATTTTTCTGGAAAAACAAAACCCACTACTTATGCTTTCTGGTACACGCATTCAGGAACATGAAATCAAGAATACGGTCCTGGATATCTGAAAATGTCGTCTTCGCTTCTGTTCCTCATGGGCAGCTCGTCAGATCCTCTTAATGGAGCAAACTGACCAACATGCTTGTATCTTCATATAAACCATGAGGTTCTTTCTACTATTATCCCAAAGTCAGAACTCATGTTGACTTTTAAAATTCAAAGATGTAAAACCGAACCTGAAGGGACAGAATCTGTCAATGCCACAGCGGTCAAATTCTATAAAATGCAAAGCTCCTTCTTGTGTTTCATGCATTCTTCCATGCTGATGAAAGCAAGATAAGAACTTTGTTCAGCTGCAACTTGTGAAACCGTCACTAAATTGCATTAGCAAAAAGAAACCGATAGCTTAATCAACAAATGAATAATGATTAATCTAATAATATTATACCTGAGCAGTGAAATACGTGAGCAGTGAGTGACTGACGGTGCAGTCGGTTGAGTTAAGGTTGTTGGAATCTGAGCTAAAAAAGTCTCGATTTCCCAAGGTGAAACACATTCGGCTCTTGTAATACTAGCCGGTTCGCTCAACAGACCTGGTGAAGTCAACAGAAGATTTGACCTTTGTTAGTTTATCGAAAAATAGTAAACGGAGTAAGAGCTTTTAATATTGATTCTACAAGGCTGTAAACGAGCTGAGTTGAGCAAACCCAGGTTAGTCTCACGCTCAGTTCAACTCGTTTACAAACCGAGTTGAGCCGGCTAGGCTCATTTACAAACTAAGTTGAATCGGTTCAGCTCGTTGTACTCGAGCTTGACTTGTAAAAGACTTGAGCCAGCTCAATAATTTTTTTCAATAAAATAATTTTATATTTAACAATAAAATTTGGGTTATATGATGTATATCTTGAAATGTGGGCTTTGATTATAACGAATCAAGTAGCCAGTTAAGCAAGCTTAGCTTAACTCATATAAACAAAATTATGATTATTGATCACACCACGTTTTCTTGAGTATTAACGGGTTTACCTTGTGGAGCATTCTGCACATTACTTTTTCGACCCAAAAATGCAGTGAAAAACAGTGAACAGGTCATGAACATTCTGTATATATATGTTAACGGGTCAATGAAAAATAGTGAACATGTCATGAGCATTATGCACATCTGTTAACGGGTCACTGAAGAAAAAACTTTCAGGTCCTAGCCTATTTTGACCATAACAGAATACCCATTCTGCTATATACCCTGCTTAAATCTTATGTGAGATGAATATGCAACTTTGATAAGAAATTACTAACCACTGGATTAGGAGCATCTTCGTGTTTGCAAATGATCCTAGGGACACCGGTTTTATAACTTTAGCCACTTGTGCAGCTCATTTAGAGAAACATTTTCACGGGGCACCAACTTCCCGTACAATGATCGAGCAACGAGAATATTACGTCTTGTCGGTCTCATCACTTCCGTCCACCTTGAAGGTTACAGAACTACCTTAATGACCATATCAAAAACTGCTTTCACATTCTAATAATGAAGTTTAATTAAAATAGAAATAAATGCCTTTTTTATTTGATTTATTTACCTGTTGAGTTTTCGAGCTGCATTCAATGTATATTTTTTCCTAAATTGCTCACCCTAATAAACATAAAATACATATAAATATAAATAAATAAATAAAATGTTATGTTATATAAATTATAATTGAAAAATATATATATCTACATATATAATTATAAATATATAAAAATTAATAATAATAAATAGAAAACGAGCCGAGCTCGAGCTTGAAAAACAGCTAACGAGCCGAGTTCCAGCTTTAGAAACAAGAAGGTCGGAATGAGCCGAGCTCGAGCTTATTGGTCATTCAAAATGATTATGACGCATGTAGCATTATATTTTTAGACTAGTTTAAAATGATTCACGTGCTATCTTATAAATCCTAAAGAAATAATGAGTTTATCATTCTTACCTCGAGAAATTCATGTGGTTGATAGTGTTAATGGCAATTCCTCATTCAATAAGCATCCTAGCTATGCTCTACAAGTGCAACACAACACGAGAGTAAAGAACAAACCAACATAAAAAAAATATACATCGATTCAATTCATGTTTTGAAATTATCAAATTGTAAAGTGGTTACCATAACCTCTCTATATTTAAAACATACGTTATCAATATGTATTTGACCTATTGAACCAAAGAGATTTTGATCAAATTGTAGGAGCAAAAAAGACACAATACATCTAAAGCCCTATAATTAAAACTTGAAACATTTTATCGAATACCTGGTGTGCATAAACCATAATTTAAACTCAAAACATTTTATCAAACACCTTATGTGCATAAATCAAAACAACTATAATTGTCCAATTGAATACCTATTTGGCAACGATTCAGTATAGTTATCTAAAAATAATTGCAAGACCTTTCATGATTAATACTACAAATCACTAGAGTGTAAAAAATAGTACACGTTGATCAAAATTAGATGCCAATGGCTAACAACAAAAGCGATAATCAACCTTATAACATTATATACGAATAGTGAACAGCATAGGCTGGACGTCGTCGATGTCTGGAAATCGGTGCATCGCCGCCGTCTGCACAATCAGGCGAACGAGTTGAGTGAATGAGAAATAAAATGTACCAAACGAATTAATCGGCGGAGTGAGAGGTTCCTAGTGTGATACGGTTACAAAGATTGGAGAAGAAGAAACCGAGGAGGAAATATTATCTCAAAACATGCTGACTCCATTCCAAATCAAACGAAACTAAACAGAATTCCAATTACAAAAGACACCTTCAACTAAACCAAAATAGCATACCACTCCCTAACATTAAAATAATAATAAAACATAAATATAAATAATATAAATTACGTAACAATACTCCTCCATTAACCTACTTTTTGCCCTAAAAAAGTAAGCCCTTCAACTCAAGCATCAACCTAGATCATCTTGTTCGAGGTTCTCATTGTCTTCAACATGAATCACAAAAAGTTGTTTCTTCTTACAGTTATGCCCCAGGACGAACTTTTCAGAACACCAAAAGCATCTCCCCTTTGACCTTTTTAAGTCAAGTTCCTCACTCGTCAAGCGCTTCAAGTTGACATTTTTCGGTTTATAAACCGATGGCTCGTTGACTACACATCAAATTGATAGGAGGGGTAATTTTGGTATCTTCGCGTTGCGAACCATCCTCCACATCTTTAAGTCGATTCATCAAGCTCGTGTTGTTGATGGTTTGAAGTCTCGCTAACCCATACGCCTCATGTAACGTTTGGGGCTTGAACATCTTTACCGGACCTTTTATTCCCGGCTTCAAACCTTTCACATATAGGCTAACGGCATATGGTTCACTAATCGTAACCTTGTTAACCAGAGATGCTATTTCTTCCATTGCATCTTCAAACATGGCATTAGAAAAGCGTGCTGAAATAGCCTTCACATAGTCTGCCCATGGCAGATCTGCTACGGAACCCTTGCGGATTTTCATAAAGGCTTGATTCCACTCGATAGCATCCCCTTCGAGATGTATAACCGCACATCTGAGTTTCGCGTTATCTGGAGTCTCATCGATGATGAAGAAGTGTTCAAAACTATGAATCCAGCCCTCAACGTTTTCCCCATTAAACTTGGGGAAATCGACCTTACCCACTCGCATCTGCCAATAATTGACTCGTGCATCTGCACCGGTGTTGCGGGCATCACCAATACCAGAACCATTAATCGCCTTCAAGATCTGTTCTTGTTGGCTCATCATGGCGGCTAGGGTTGCTTGGAGTTCGGATATGGCTTTTTCGTGATCCTTGATTGTCTTCTACCTCTTGACTGCGAGTGTTAGTCATCTCAGCGGTTGCGAATGCGTTGAAGATCGCCTGGAAAAAGCTTTGATACCTATGATACGGTTACAAAGACTGGAGAAGAAGAAACCAAATAGAGGAGGAAATATTATCTCAAAACATTCTAATCTCCATTCCAAATCAAACGAAACTAAATAGAATTTCAATTACAAAAGACACCCCCAACTAAACCAAAATAGCATACCACTCCCTAACATTAAAATAATAATAAAACATAAATATAAATAATATAAATTACGTAACATAGTGATGCTTGGCCGGAAGTGGTGGATTTGACAGGAGGTGCAGATCTTATGAAATTAGGGTTCCAGATCCATTTATTATGGTTTCACCCTCAATTTTGAATAGTTTAAGTGCACCCACATAACTTTGAATTTTATGGTTATAACTTATAAAAAAAAATTTAACCGGGGCAGCTTCAAATCTGATTTTAAAAGTTCCCAAGTCACGTGGCTTGGCGTAATTAATAAACTATTGCTGCTACTAAGAAGATCAAAAATCAAAAGTATCATTTGGTCGTGGCAAAGACGATCTCAATTCAAGCATATAATGTTTTTTTAATACTCCGACCGTTTAGCCATCGGTAGCAAAAAATCTGACCGCTTAAAAAACGGTTGCAAAAACTCCGACCGCTTAAAAAACGGTTGCAAAAATTCCGACCGCTTAGCCACTAGTAGCAACTCGGTTGCAAAACTCCGACCGCTTAAAAAACGGTTGCAAAAACTCCGACCGCTTAAAAACCGGTTGCAAAAATTCCGACCGCTTAGCCACTATTAGCAACTCGGTTGCAAAAATTCCTACCGCTTAGCCACTAGTAGCAACTTGGTTGCAAAAACTCCGACCTCTTAAAAAATGGTTGCAAAAACTCCGACCGCTTAGCCACTAGTAGCAAAAAATCCAACTGCTTAAAAAACGGTTGCAAAAACTCTGACCGCTTAGCCACCGAAAATAAAAGGTTGCAACATTTTCGACCGCTTCGCTACCGTGTCAAGTAACTACGCTTATCGGTAGCAAATTTGCTAAATCGGTCGCTAAAATTGCTACCGTTTTTTTTCGGTAGCAAGTTTTGGTCGCAATTGCTCAATTTTCTAGTAGTGTCGATTGACTGTTTGATTGAATCGAAACACAAAGAATGAAGGATTAAATGAAGAAAGAATTGCAGCGAGCAAGTGATTGTTGTTATTATTATTTGATCGATCAATTGTGAATGTAGAACTGGGATTTTTATGATAACAAAACCAACCCTAATAACCTACCCTTATATACATTTCGTTTTCGATCGATAGATTATTCTTTTTCTCTTTTACCTTTTTTCTATATTTTAACCATCTTATCTGTGGGTTTTGTTCATGGTCCAGTTCGGTTATCAGCCTCATCTGAACTAAGCAATTGGTTATTTTTTCGGTTCGGTTTAACACCAAATCGACTCACTTCCACTATCCAAATTAAAACCCTAATGCTTCCAATGAATTTTGGATTTGAATGGGAAAGCGATTCTAATGCTTGTGTACGCAAGACAATACTGTTTTTAAGTCCCTTTTTTCTCAAAGTCAAAACAAATATCCAATCCACCCAACCTTACCAGACATTGAACCAGTCGTCATATTGACTCATTAATCGGACTGGATTTTAATAACCGGGCTACTTCAAAATCTCTCAAAATGGTTTTAAAATTATACAAAGTTTTTATATCAAAATTTGATATTATAACTTGATTATAATATATCATTCAAATATATTTTAAAATAAATATACAAAGATACTATTTGTTTTACTGCGGCTTGGTTTTTATGGAAAAAAAGAAACGAATTGGTCCATTCCGGGGTACCAATTCAACTGTAAACTTTGTTCGAAGAAATACAAGTGTTGGGTTATCTTTGAATAAAAAAAATAGAGCAAAGAAACACGGGCTTACATGGAAAGATTGGTATAGTTTCGGGTATAACTATTGTTTGTAACCGATTAGTTATATTTTGTCAAAACCCGATAGAAACCCAATGGTTTTGTCAGAACCCAATAGAAAACTGGAAACCCGATGGGAAAACCCGAAACTCAACATGTAATTTCCCTCTTAAAACCCGAGGCTTTGGGACGAGTTTGGGTGAGCTTTAATAATCGGGTATAAGTTTGGGAATATCTAAACCCGACCCAAACCTGACCCATTACCATCCCTACCTTATAATTTTCCATGCCATTAAGAACCAACTAAAGGCTTTGAGACATTCTACCAACCAAACTCCACGCTTAGTCTTCTTAAGAGGAAAATTCCAAAAATGTACTTCTATTCAAAAGTGATTCTACTTTTGTTCCTATAAATTTACGTTTTTAGAAATATCTCCTATAAACATGTTTTGATGAAGCGTTTGCTGGAAGAACACGTCTTGACGACCTGTTTGGTCTCCAAACACGTCTTTCACAACATGTTTGGCCTCTTAATTGTTTTTTGTAATATTATAATTAATTTTACCAATATTCCATTTTTCATTAAGAGGGGATTACATATATCCCCTTAACGACCTGTTTGGTCTCCAGATTTTATTTATACATATATCTCCGACCTATAAACTTAAATTAGATATATCCCATTTCTTTATAAGATTATATATAATGACAAAAATGCCTTTTTTTTTTTTTTACTTTTTAAGAAAATTATCACTTTCTTTTTGTTCATTCTCCAAGCCAAATCCTAGCCCCTGTAACTTTGTAATTAATACTCCTTTGGGTACAATAATGAGAGAAAGGGGAACAGAGGGTCGAAGAGTCACCGGCGACACCAAACTTGACCGGAGACAGAGAAGATGGTGGCACCAAACACGCCACCGGAGGTAGTGAAGATGGCGAAAAAGGTGAGCAGCAAAACCGGGAAAAGATAGAAACCGTAACCGAAAGATTAAAGGATTCCACAACCTACTTCATCTCTAATTAATCGGATGGTTGCACGAGAAACACTCTGGAAGAAACTCAAACCGATTAGCAATATTTGTGATGTTTTCATTTCCCAAAAGAAGGATATCTGCGGAAATTTTTTTGCTTTTGTCCGATTCCAGAAGGTGAAAGATGTTATCAAGCTAGAGGAAGTTCTTAATAAAGTGTGGATTGTAGACGCCAAGATTAGGGCCAACTTAGCAAAGTTTGAAATGGCAAGCATCAAGGAAACTGAGGATAGCACAAAGCAGCACAAGGAGATTCCAAAGAAACCGGAAACGATTCATCAACGGGAGCAAGCTGGTTTCCGTTTGGAGAAAGAAGGGAGATATATCTTACAAAGATGCCTTAACAAAGGATGAGACAAATAAATGCTCCATGAAGACGGTTGCTTCGAACGACCTTGAGACGGTCGCTTTAAAACAATGGAGAAAAATTACCCTCGTTGGGACTGTAAAGGATTTTCCTGCTTTATGTAACCTGGAAACCTGGACGTGAGTTTGACATACGACTAAACTAGTCAATTCGTCAAGTTATCAGGTAAGTAAATTTTGGGGTCAAGCACAGTTTGAATTTGATTATGTTAATGCGGCAGGGAAGTGGGGGGGTGGGGGGGGGGGGATTATGTATGTTTGGGACCCTGTGCTTTTTTGTAGATTGAGTGTCATCAAAGATCAGAACTTTTTAGTTGTCTCTGATTCGGTTGCTGAAAGATCAAAATTGTTTAATATGGTTAACGTCTACTCTCCTCAATCTTTATCAGATAAGCAAATTTTGTTGGAGAAGATGGTGCATATTAGAAATTCATCCCTGGGGTTTGGGTCTTTATGGGAGATTTCAACGAGGTTTCAGAGGAGGAGAAACATAATTCCATTTTTATTCCGAACAACGCCATAGCTTTCTATAACTTCATATTTAATGCAAATCTTGTTGAACACGTTATGGGTGGCAGACGGTTCACTTATCTAAAAGAGAATGGTATGAAATTAAGCAAGACTGATAAATTTCTCGTTTGCCCGGATTTTTTTAATGAGTGGCCGGACGCTAAACTAACGGCACGTGACCGCATTGAATCCGATCATTTCCCTCTTACTCTAATAACAAAGGGGATAATTTTGGGTCATGTCCGTTTTGATTCTACAATTCTTGGATGTCTAAAGATGGGTTCATGGAAGTGGTGGAAAAGGCTTTGAATGCTTCCATACCCGTTTTATCTCATGATAAAAGGTTGGCCCAAAAGATGAAGAATTTAAAATCTGAGATAAAATCATGGTTGGCCACTCTAAAGGTAAAAATAAAGAGGCGACTTCAAAACAATTAAAAGCCATTAATATCAAAAATCTAGAAGAAAAGGCAGAAGCTGGTTCGCTTTCGGATTTCAAAATTCTACTTCGCTTGGATGCAAAGAAACAACTTAGAAGTTTGGAAGATGGTATT